>NW_024802935.1:516525-607060 GCF_019175285.1 Sceloporus undulatus | reverse complement strand
CAATAAATAAATCTCAATTTAAAAGTTGGAATCAGGACCTATCCAAATTTATCTGGCACGGCAAAAGGCCCAGAATTAAATATAAAGTAATGCAAGACAGGAAACAGAAGGGTGGATTAGGACTTCCTAATTTGGAATTGTATTATAAGGCCTGTGCATTTTCTTGAATTAAAGATTGGATCCTACTTGAAAATAGCGAGATAATATCATTGGAAAGTGCTGGTATAAAACAAGGATGGCATATGTATCTATGCTACAAACCACAAACTGTCAAAAAGGAATTTAACCAACATATTATAAGGAAATCATTATATAAGATCTGGAACCAATATAAGAAATTTTTCTATTCCAAAATACCTAGATGGGTCTCCACACAAGAAGCATTCCACGAGGAAGAACACGCATACAATACTCATTGGTTTAAATACGCAGATTTATTAATAAAAATAAAATGAGATTTTAAAATTAAAACTAGAGAGCAATTAAGTCAAGAAGGGAAAACGACAAGTTGGTTCCAATATCTTCAAATGAAAAAAGAATTTAATATGGACATGAAAGAAAGAGGAATAGATTCAGAATGGCAGCCTGTTGATAAGATCCTATTAGGGGGTAATAAAGGATTTATAAGAAAATGTATAAATATTTGCTAGAGGTAGAAATGGAGGAAGAAACAATTAAAGAAAGTATAATCAAATGGATGGGGAACATAGGTTATACAATTCCATTATCTAGTTGTGAGCAATCCTGGAAATTCAATCTGAAATTTACTAAAGGTAATACATTGAAAGAAAATTATATAAAAGTATTTCACAGGTGGTATATCACTCCAGCAAGATTAGCTCGAATTAAACCGCCTTATGATAATAAATGCTGGAAGTGTAAGGAGAAGGTCGGAACTTACTTCCACCTGTGGTGGCAATGCGAATGAGTAAAGAAATATTGGATTGCAATTCACAAAAAGATGCAAGAAGTGCTAATGATAAAACTTCCTTTCCTTCCTGAAATGTTTCTACTCAATATACTAGACGCAGCACAACCTAAACTCTCTCTGAACACGATGAGTGTAATCTTATACATGGTAACTGCTGCACGCATTTGTTTAGCGAAAAATTGGAGAGCTAAGATAATACCATCTCTAGAGGAATGGACCACAAGATTATATGATTACTATGTAATGGACAGACTGACAATGTTATCGGCAAAGAGAACAGTACAAGAACATGCTAGTAAATGGGAAAACATAACTAAGCTTTGGCAAATATAGTAGAAATTTCTTAATAGGGAGATATTGGAAAATGAATTTACTAGGTTGATGGACAATGCAATGATTTATGTTACTCAAATTGTGTAATTCATGTGTATACTGTAATATATATTGTATATACTTTTTTCTTCCTTCCTTCTTATTATTTTCTTTCTTTTCTTTCTCTCTCTGATGTACATACGAAACTCTCAATAAAAATAATTTTTAAAAAAAGGAGAGGGTGCATTTCACATCAACGTGACATAAATTTGGTGGCAGTGGTGGGATGATAAGGCCCAGGGTGCTGTCATCCAAAAAGTGTAATAGCTGCTGGAAAAGTGTGCTTGACAATGGAATTTCACAAAATAAGATTTTTACATTGATATATGTTTTGTGAAACTCTTTTTTAATACAGATTTTATTATTTAAAATTCAACAGAACAGACATGTATAACAAACAAATGCAATAACTAAACTAATAAACAAAAACAAATAACCATTATTTTATACTAACATACAAAAACATAAAATCACTTCCCATCCTTCAAACTGAAGAAACCTATCTTTTATGCACTTTCCAATTACATCCTACCTTTTCCAGTTAAGTTTAAACATCATTTCCTTTTAACTGTTATATTGTGTTTATCTACCAAAATCCAGCATCATATTAATCTTATACTTTGACATATTAAAACGTTACATGTATCTATTTTCCTGTACTCTAAAAATTCTTCCTTCACTCGTACACTCTATATATTCAATATTTTAATTTTACTTCCCTTATACTATAATCAAATATCACAGAGTAAAAAAAAGTAAAAAGTATGAAAAAGAAGATCCTATTCTCAGATACATGTTTTGTGAAACTCTAACAACCAGTTTTATGTGACATAAGCTTTCATGAACAGCCACTCGCTTCCTCAGCTGCATCTGTTGAAGTATGCTGTTTTCCACAAAAATGTATACTAAATAAAATTTATTAAGTAAAGGCAACCCCCCTTGGAACAAATCTTGCCACGAAAACCCCATGAGAGGGGTTGCCTTAGGGTTTCCATATGTCAGAAGTGACTTGAAGACACACAACAACAGCAGAAGCAGCAGCAGCAGCAGCAGCAAAGTCTTTACATAGCCAGTCTTATTTTCTGCTATTTTTGCTTCAGCAAACTTAGCTGGGAATCCAGTTGGTATATTGCCATGAAATACTTAGGCCTGCAGTAACTTCTTAGGTGCAGTTGGTCAGGAACATGGCTCCATAGGCAAAGGTTCAGCTAGCCTAACAAAATGTTCTCCTGTCTACCCTTTGCTAACTAATGAAATTCATTTTGTAAGATCACTGAAAGTCTTTCTTCTTGGCCACTCTTCTGAGGTAGCTACCACTTCAGCTATGTGGGAACGTCTAGGGAATACAAATGATTTTTTATTAATTGAGTTCTTTGTCAAAATGTGCAGCTCTACTATTGATTCTGCTTGAAGATTGAATAGTCATAATTTTGTCCACATTTGTGCCATTTATGATAGATGAACCATCACAACAAAAATATAATCATATGAAACACAAGGAAGACCAATTTTGATACCCAAAATTTGCACATACAGCAATGACACCAGGGCAGGACTTTTGGGTCTCTTCTGTACTGGAACCTGGCATTGTTCTGTCTGGAAACCATGCCCTATGAGGAACGACTTAGGGAGCTGGGGATGTTTAGCCTGGAGAAAAGAAGGTTAAGAGGTGATATGATAGCCCTGTTCAAATATTTGAAGGGATGTCATATTGAGGAGGGAGCAAGCTTGTTTTCTGCTGCTCCAGAGACTAGGACCCGGAACAATGGATGCAAACTGCAGGAAAAGAGATTCCACCTCAACATGAGGAGGAATTTCCTGACAGTAAGGGCTGTTCGACAGTGGAACACACTTCCTCGGAGTGTCGTGGAGTCTCCTTCCTTGGAGGTCTTCAAGCAGAGGCTGGATGGCCATCTGTCGGGGATGCTTTGATTGTGATTTCCTGCATGGCGGGGGGTTGGACTGGATGGCCCCTGTGGTCTCTTCCAACTCTATGATTCTATGATTCTATGATTCTATCCCAATAGTTCTTTCAGTGTTGAACACTGGCACACATTGCTGCTTTAAGATAAGCTTTACTGGTGGCAAATTATGCATCAGATGTACACAGCAGAGAAACATTCCAGCCCTTTCACTAATGGATTCCAGGATTTCATCACAGTCAATTGCAGGACCAGGCTCTAAACAAATTATATGCATAGAATTCCTGGCTGGTGACTCAATTCAATAATCATGGCTGGTTGTATGGGCCCCTGAGCTAGATTGTACCCTCCCAAAGGTGAACCCAATGGAGGATGCAGTTCCAAAGATTCTGCACAAGCAAAAAAAATATAGTCCAAGTACACATGCACAACTCATCTCTCTGCCTCACCTACATTACGAAAAAGAACTGTGAGTCTGGAAGTTGTGATGGTAGAAATATTTGTGCTGTCCAGTAGGTTTCCTTCCTACTGTCTTCTCACCAGCAGATAAAACCTTTTTTATTCAGGAAGGTATTTGGTCTTTACAGGCAACCATCCATATCCATCGATTCAACAATCCACACCTGGAAAATATTTTTTAAAGTTCAAAAAAACAAACCTTGATTTTCCCATTATATATAAGAGAGACCATTTTAATGCAACACTGTATATAATGGGAATTGAACATCCACTGATTTTGGTATCCATGGGGAGTCCTCGAATCAAACCTCATTAAATACGAAGAGACCATTCTATTGTACTGTATATGAAACCCAGCATGGTGCAGTTTGAGCATCGGATTACAACTCTGGAGACAAGAGTTTAAATTCCCTCTTGGCCACGAAAATCCATTGAGTGATCTTAGGCAAGTCACACTCTCTCAGACTCAGAAGGTGGCAAAAACAAACCCCTCCTGAACAAATCATGCCAAGCAAACCTTGTGATAGATTAGCTTTAGGGTTCTCATAGCTTGGAAATCACTTGAATGCACACAGCAACAATAGTACAGTGGTACCTCGGGATACGAAATACCCAGGTTACGAAATTTTCGGTATACGAAAAAATCCCATAGGGAATTATTGTTCCGGGTTACGAATGTTTTTTCGGGTTACGAAAAAACTTTTGGTGCTTTTTTTGGCTTTTTCGCACGGAATCGCGGCTTTTCCCCATTAGCGCCTATGGCAATTCGGCTTACGAAGGCTTTTCGGGTTACGAAAGCGGCCGCGGAACGAATTACTTTCGTAACCCGAGGCACCACTGTATTTCTATTATATTATGGTGTCAATGTGCAATTAAAACTGCCTTTAACACGTGTGTTTTAAAATAAAAGTATGATTTTAATTGTCTCTTAACTTTTGTATTAATGGGGGAATAGTTACATTGTGTTTTTAAATGATGTAAGCTACCTTGAATCCTGTACTGGGGGAGAAAGGGCAGGCTATAGATTATAAAAATAATAGCAATACATTTGGTAGAATTATTAAGTGAAAAAACAATAAAAATAGCACACATGGGAGCACTTTATAAAAAAAAACTTATCTGAGAATGTAATTCTGGCTTTATCTAAAATTAACTTGTAAGAAAAACTTGCCCCAGATATTCTTTGGAATTTTTCTGTCTTAGGGGGAAAAAAAATCACAGCTCTGTAACATAACCTTTCTAGGGTCAGCTTCAAAAAGTACTTTGCTTTATTTCTTCCTTCCTTCCATCCATTTTTCTTTCTTATACTATATCCCACCTTTCAATTAAAGTTCCAATATATCTTAGTCTGTAATCCTATGGTCCTTGAAATGGAAGATCATCATAGTCTATTTCAGAACTCTTTCTCCATTTCAGAACTCCTTTTTCATTCAAAACTTTTTAATGGTCTGTGTTCCAATTAAAAATGAGAATAGAGCTTAATGCTAGGTGATAAAGTTGGGGGCGTTTCCATTTGGAAATAAAAGTGTAATTTGGTACAGAAATTTCTGTTGCCTGAATTTGGATAAGAAAGCTTCAACCATAGACCCAATTAACACAAAGAGGGGAAAAATCTGGAGTTTTTGTTTCATATGAAATGAAGAGTGGCACCACTTCAATATCTCCTTTGAAAATTTGCGTTCTGCTTACTTTTAATATCTCCCATTCTTCTCTTCCTCATGGACACATGTATTCAAGAGGAACTTGGATTGTAAAGTTGAATATATCTTGGTAAAATACTTTGACTGCAATTCTTGTTATGTTGTTGATATACAATGAAAGGAAGTCTCTGTGATTTCAGTCACTGATATATTCTCTGTGGAAACCCTCTGGAAAAGCTGTAAGAGTAGTTGTCTTTCCTGACTTTTGTGCAGTTTTTCCAACTGAGAATTACTGTAGTTTACATAGGATGAGCAAAAACGAATCACCAATGTTCTAGAGACACACAAGGAGAATAATAAAATAATTCAACACCTACTCCGGAATGAGAAAATGGAAAGTTGTATATCTTAACCAATACAACACCAGGAACTTTATTCAGAGGTAGCTATGCTGGCCATATAGCAAAAATAAATTAAAATACACAAAAGAGTGATACCTTTATTGGCCAGCTAAACTGCACAAAAGCTTTCAAAGCCCCACTGACCACTTCATCACCCAAAAGATGATAAACAAATCATACAGAAGAAAGAAAAAACTGACAATGTTGGAATTATTATTATTATTATTACATCAGTTGCTGCAAACTGAGTTAAAAGTGCAAAGGGAGTTTGCCCTCAGTTAACATAGCATGAGAGAGAGGCAAGAAAGGGGCAAATCTTTCTCTTCCCAGTAGGCTTAGGCAAAATCAAACTATGGCAGCCTCTCCTAACATGTGTGTTCCTCTTCAATCACTTGATGTTACAGGCTACATGTGTCTCATTTTCATCTCTGAAATGAGCTAGGATACAACTGCTAACTAGGTCCCAGATCCAGAGATGGGTAAGAATTTGTTGAATTTTGTGAACCAAAGCCAATTTACCCAGTTCACAACATGTGGAACCCAACTGAGGCATTAGACACCATGTGAACTTAGAAATGCATACATTTTAAAAGTTTATTGTAAATGCAGCTGAGAAATGTGTATGCTAGAGAAATATGCATTAAAACTCTGCACAGTTGAAAAATGTGCACAAACATGGTTTAGTCAATGAAAAATATGTACAAATGTGCACAATGATGCACTAATTGGTATACATGGAAATGCACACCAGTTTTCATCCTTAAATGCAACAGGAGAGCAAACAATCTGATCTGGATCCAAGTTAAACTGAACGTCATGGTGAAAATTTGAAAGGCTGAATGAGTTTGAACTTTAGAGATTCATATATCCCTACACCCATCTAATCTCTCATGGAGCTCATCTCTAGAAATAGGAAAATTATGAATTCACAAAAGGTCTCCTTTTGAAAGAAAAGGCTATATTACCACTTCAAAACATCTTGTTGAGAAGTCATGAGCCTCCATGAGATTTCTCACTTTCAATTAAGTAACAAGACAAGCAAAGTTTTTTATTCTCTTCTTAACATTTCTGCAATTTCTGCATAAATTTCAAGATTCTAGTCAGTGCTGGTATAGAGTAAAGCTCTGTTAACATCCTTACACAGGTGATGATGGAGATGGTGCCAGAACCACTTACCATCCTAGTTATGGGGTTGGCTAGAATCCCATGTGCATGCACTTCTGCACTGCAGGCAAATGAGAAACCTCATAAAAGGTGATTGTGTATCCCACCATCATATGCACATTGGATGAGGACACATGGGAACCCTGATGTTTTTCCCCAGACTGAGGAACTGTCTCTCAAAGAGTGCTACATGATTCTCTTTCTACAGAGAAGCAAAAACCTTTTTATTTAGATAGCCTCTTGGCTAGTAACTAGATATCATAGAAGGCTCCTGTAACCATTTTTATTTTCTGGGAAATAAGTTAGATATTCTGTTTATGAAGCTGTTTCCAGTTGACCCACGTTTCAGGCAAAGCCTTGTGAGGATTTATCATGAGCCTTTTCCCTTATTGCAGGAGAAGCCATAGGTTCAATACCAAAAAGTTTCTTCTCCCTCAGTTTTCCTAGTACCATCTGTTACTTTGCTTTACCCCACGGTTTATCATATTATACAGTGCTTTTGCATTAATCATTAAAAATGCCAGTGAACTGCAGAAGAGACAATTTTCAACTACATATTTCATGTTATCACAGCACAGAATATATGCAGCTGTACATCAGAACAATCCCTGAGCCTTTGCACAGCTTACTGTTCTTTAAACTGTTTTTTTTTTAAACAAAAACGAAAAAACCCAAGGTTTAATTTCATACACAATAGTGTAACCAGTCCTGATTCCAGTTGTATTGACTGACTGATAAGAAGCTTTGGAAAAGATGCCTCTAACTCACAGAATGACTCCAACTCAATTTATATCAACAACAATTTAAGAACACTTATCAAAATGTGAGAGGAACAATCTTTCCAAAAGACATAGAAAAGACATAGCTGGTTTGTAGAACCTTGTAAAAAAACACCTCTGTCAAGAAATAGGAGCCATGTGCTTTACCTAATAATTCCTAACAGACTGAGAAAAATCTATTTTGTCCATCAGATATTTACCCTTTTTAACCATTCATTTCCAGTCTGCCATTTACTTCCCTGCTCCCTCTCTTTAAAAGTGCTTCTCTTGCTTCCTCTTCATACCAGCATCCCAAAGTTACTTCCTGACTAAAAGTAAGAGCTTCTTCATCTTGGTTTAAAAACAGTTGATTTGTGTATGTCATTCCATTTGCTAGACTCTCCTTTGTGCCTGCTATAATTGCATGTTAGTCCAGATTGTATCAACTATACTGTGAGGATTTATTAGATGGAAAGTATTAACCTTCGGTTAATATTTCCTAAATACATTATTTCTTCAGAGTGCATTGGTCTAGACTTCTTCAACTTATCATAATCCTGTTTCAACATGACAATATGACTGACCTTGTGTACTGCATTTTCGTTGCTCTCTATACAACAAAAGCATGGATTGTACTGCCAGTGCTGTGACAAAAAGTGAACAAAACTGTTTAAATGAAGGGACTTTTCAGGCCAGCCATTAAGGCCAGCTTGGGGGTGGAGTTGGGCATGACTCCACCCCCCAGGATGCCATGATGCCATGCACCACTCCACATGGCACACGACATCACACCACTCCTCCAGTGCTGCATCTTCACAACGCAGTGTTGAAGGAGCACCATATGGGTATGCCACTGCGGCTATTGCACCCTTTCCAGGGTACAAAAAGGAGCCACTTTTTGTGACTCCTTTTTGCACTCTGGAAAGATCAGATTAAGGCCACAGTGTGCACTTGTCATGGCCCTGATCCAGCTAGGAAAGGGGCAGTATTGTGCCATCCTTTATTGAGACACTGCTTTTGTACCTTGATTATATAGACAATTTTGACGTATTTATTTAATGAATGCAAAACCTCTTTATCCAATGAAATCACATGAAAGTGAAGAGACAATCTCATCCCTTTAATATGTGATACTTGCAGATAATTTCTCTAATAATCTTTAACACAATTAAGCATATTAACCTTTAATCTTAGATTTCCTAAGAGGTATCCATGCCATATGATTTGCAGAAAAAATAATAATGGAGACCAATGGAAACTTTAAATATAAGAGAGAATTGCATTGTTAATAATGGCCATTCACAAGACTGTGGCTGGGATCTCAGATTGTAGGGACAGAGCAGACAGTTATACCAGGTGGAACTCCATTCCCTCTCATAGAATCATAGAATCCTAGAGTTGGAAGAGACCGCAAGGGCCATCCAGTCCAACCCCTGCCATGCAGGAAATCCAAATCAAAGCATTCCCGACAGATGGCCATCCAGCCTCTGCTTAAAGACCTCCAAAGAAGGAAACTCCTCTGTCTCCCTATGCTTGATTCCCCATTCTGCAGGACTCCTCTAACTTTGCCATTTAGTATACAAGGATATAGGCAGACATCTAGCAGCTAATAAAAAGTCTGATAACCAATGCTGATAAGGCCTTATTTTTGCATGCCTGGCTATTCGAACATAGCCTGATGGTTTGTGGTTGTTCTCCACCCACCCACCTACCCACCCTTCCCTGGCATCCCAGCAACTATATGGCCATGACAGAGTGGAACCCAACAGGAAAAGAGTAAGTCCAATTGTTAGGCTGATAGTTGTACAGGGGAGGTACTGAATAGTTCCCTCCTGAATGACCATAAAATGACATGCAGCTAAAAGTTTGTTGCTATGACTCTTTTATGGTGATGCTGTATTTTATTACTGTTATGTTTTTAAAATCCAGCATATTGCTTAGGTGGGATGGGCCTTATACAATCAATCATCAATTTTCTGTTAAAACAGAAATATGTGCCTGAACCTGGGCTACAAGTTGCTACAAGAAGGACACAGTTTGATGACCGCCTCAATCAGAAGCCAGATTTGATTGGTCTGGTGTGAAGGGCACCAGGCTATAGCTTATAATGGGATAGAGACAGACATTTCTTATTGCTCTGCTGCTCTTTCATGAGCCCTTTTTGGAGATTTGTGTGGCCTGCCCTCTGTGCAGTATGAGCTCTGCTAGTCACTTTGGGGTCAAGTAGGAATTTCTCCCCCCCACACACACACACACACTTTTACCTGGTGGGTTTTTGTTTTTGTGGTTGTTTGCCTACCCTACAGTGTATCAGTGAGATATTGTCAGTTGGCTCAGGTGGTGTGTATAAATATGTTGTCATTGGCAGGTTATGCAGGGAAGATCAGACTTTGGTGTACACCTTGGCACCTTTTTGGTGAAAGGTTGGGCTATGAAACCTTCTTCACAGACTGGGGGGCTTGGGAAGTGGGGAAATAGTGTCCTCTTGGGACTAACTGAGGGGATGCTCTCTCCTGTAAAGTTTACGGACTTGTGGGGGAATGCTCTCAGTTTACCTTTGAGTAAACGGCCAGCCTGGGGATAACTCATAATATAAGATGCCCTTAGAGTCAGGTGTTTCCCAAGAGAAGTCTGGAGAAGTGGTCACAGGTTGATACCTGCGCCTCAACTGGACCCACATGCTCCTTTTGTTTTGTTGCTTATCTCCAGATTCATTTTAAATACGTTTTAGGTCAAATAAAGTGGCTCTTGCTTAATTCAGTCTCTTGTGTCTGGTCTTGTTATTTTGTGGTTAGTCATCAAAGTCTTTATTTGTCTGCAAAAAGAAAGTACAGAGGGTGCCAATTAAAGAATTCCCTTTTATTATGTTGTGGCTGGCATGGGCATTTAATAGCTTTACCAGCTGAATAGCTCTATAGTGTGAAATATTGCCAACTATTTAGTCACAGTAACTCACAGCTGGAAGCTATGCTGAGCTTCTGTGTTTGATTTTTGTCATGGCATTTTTTTTCTGTGTTTTGCCCTTGACAAGGGACATACAAGTTAGATGTACAATAAAGTCATTGTATTTATTTTCTCATAAATTGATTTTTGTCAGTTATCACAATTTCCATTTACTGATGGAGTCCTTGTATTACCTAACATTTATAAAATGTATTGTTGGGCAGTCACTGGGAATTTTCCTTCATGGTCATGATAAAGACTTTATACAACTTTAACAATGGGTAGGAGACACTGAGAATAAATCATGAGGCTAAGAGATTTATTTATTTTCGAAGCACAACAATTTTTATTGACAGTTGATAAAGCTTACTATTCAGCTGAATTCTGGAAGTGGCTTTTAAATGAATAGTAAAATTATTAGAGCTTTTACGTTTTCATCCAGAACAAATCTCAACATTCCATTCCTCTGACCTGTTGTCTCAGAGGTTGTAGATCCCATAAGAGTTAGTACATTAAAATCCCCCAACTTGCATGACTTCTCAGGCACATCCAGAGCCTCTCACATCTGTATTCTAAGCTTAGAGAGTCCTCACATAAGGAAATTGGACAATAAACCAGAAAAAGTAGCTGGAGAATGAGCTTCAGTAGGCTTCAGGATACGAACTTTGGTAGGATTCTTGTAAGTAGGAGAAGGATGAGGACCCAAGGAAGGGATAGACTGGATGGGTTTGACTTTCAAGGAGCCAGCAAAAACACAAACAAGCCAGTGAAGAGAAGGTATGTGCTAAGAGATAAATGGGTGGTTCACATCAGCCACCCAGGCCTTTCTGTTTTTATGAGCCTTCCAGTTGTTTTTGACACTAAGGTGAACCTACTATGGGGCTCTCTTTGCAAGATTTGTTCTGAGGTGTTTGCTTTTGCCTTATGCTGAGGCTGAGAGAGTGTGACTTGCCAAAGGTCATAAAGTGGGTTTCCATGGCTAAGTGGGGATTTGGATCCTGGTCTCCAGAGTCATAGTCCAGTGGTCAAACCATTAAATCATCCTTGCTCTGTGCCAATTTATATGGCTTTCCCTTTTGTAGAGGGGTTCATCTACCAGCTCCTTCCAAGTATTCTTTGTCTTACAGCTCTCTTAGGTGTCACCTCCAACTGAACCAGCCAAGAAAGGTCTCAGCCCAGCTGTTCACGGCCATTCATTTCCCTGTGATTCAGGGATAAAAAGATATAGGCAGTTCTTCTTTTACAATTTCTGCCTTCCAACTCCTTCCCTTCAGAGCTGAGATTGGTTTATTGACCTCTCTGCCCCACTCCATAACACAGGTTTTATCTGAAGCAGGGAGCTGAGAACAGGCAAAGTGGTGAACCCTACTTTTCTACACCTGTCTTTTGATTCTCTGCTTGAAATCCTCTCCTACTTTTCAGTTCTTTAGTGGTAACACACATTTAAAGGGAAAAAAACCTGTCATCATTTTGTAAGATTCCAACTACTAACAAACAACAAATGGATCTGAATCTATCACATGGCATCCAGAATTACAAGTATAACAAACACACATTTTCTTGTAATTGCAGATAATAAAATTTTAAATAAAAGTGATCACAACCATGATACTTTTTCATTAAAAGGCATTTTTTCATACTAAAACATTTTTCTGTCAAAGTAATATTTTGTAAAAACAAAATTTTAAAGAAAATGTCCTGAAACACAAAAAGTAATTGGAAAAAAGTACAAAACCATATCTAATTAGCAGACCATTTTCTAATTCTTTGTTCTTATAGGAAAGAATGAAATACGTGAAGATTCCTATCCCTATCCAGCATAGCATTTGGTTGAGCTTTTGAATTTGTATTCCACCCCCCACCATTTAAATTAATTGCAGCGTCTCCTGCTTACTTCATTTAGAGCTGGAACAGACTGGCAAGTTAAGCAGCCTTCTCGGTGGCTTGGGAGAGCAGTGTTTGCATGCCACACACTCACAAGCTGCTCAGAAAATGCCCAGCCGTTTACACAGGGGCAGCTTCATGATGCTCCAATGGCACAGTATTTACATGCTGCATACCGCTGGACCATCATGAAGCCAGCTTCCAGCCACAGTGGGGACACAAAGCTTTTTGCAGTTCTTTGCTGCTCCTTTTTTTGAGCTGCTTCAAAGTGGATTGGGACTGTGGTGTACAGTTGCCATGGCCCCAATCCACCTTCAGAAGATACTGAAGAGCAAAGACATATAACTGAGCATTAAAGTCAGAATTGTCCAGGCCACTGTATTCCCAATTACCATGTATGGATGTGAATAATGGACACTGAAGGAAGCAGACAGAAAGAAAATCAACTCATTTGAAATGTGGTGCCAGAGAAGAGTGCTAAGGATATTGTGGATAGCCAAGAAGCAAAACAAATGGGTTCTTGAACAGATCAGACCAGAACTCTCATGGGAAGCTAAGATATTCAAGTTGAGACTATTGTACTTTGGCCATATAGAAGGCACAGAGCACTAGAAAAAACAATAATGCTAGGAAAGGTAAGGAATAGAAGAAAGAGAGGAAGACCACAAATGATACGAATACAGATAGACTCAATCAGGGTGATTATAGGCAAGGCTTGCAAGATCTGGACAAGGAAGTGAAGGATAGGGATTCTTGGAGATGTCCCATCCAGAGGAGTTGACTCAAGGGCAGCTACAACAGTAACCACAAAAACAATTCATTCATACAGGCATGTTCACAAAAACTATATCTTGTTTAAAAGCAGAGATATACTGACAAAAAAAAATATCTGATTTCAGCAACTGTAATCTCTCTGATTGGCCCCATAATGAACAAAAGTTCAGAAAGTCAAAATACCATAGTTTTCAAATGGAAGAAATGTTTCATAGGTATTCTTTTAATATAATGCTGAATCTACCATTTTCTAGATACTTTTATCTGGAGAACAAGGTGAAATGACAAAAAAGGAGTTACTATTACAAGGATAGCTCTGAATTTAGAATCTAATTTTAATAAAATGCATTATTCAGATTAATGAGGATGTCGAAAACATTCATTAAATTACTGTTCTTGAATGTGCATAAGAAATGTTAACTGAGTGCACATTTTGCCAAAGGATTTATGCTAAATGGAGATGAGATGAGCAGAAGAGTTAATCAGAAAAGTAGGTATGCTGTGACACAAGAGTAGCCTCTCCATTGTATCAGATTAAAGAGAAATCTTAGTGATAAAATCAAATGAAAGAGATAGTGCATATATAAATTCAATGTGTATGAAAAGTCCCACAAAGAAACATTGGTTGTCACTACAACAAAGGTAAGTGGGATGAATTATAAAGCATATTATACATTTGTCTTTTTGTCCCCCTTTCCCCACTGTCTGTCTGAACACAGTCTTGCATTTTTTAAAAATAAATATATTGTTTCAGGAAATACAATGCTCCCTTGCTATCCATGGGGGATCCATTCTGGACCCCCCTGCAGATAGCAAAAAAGCAGCACCTTAATTCATGTTCTTTTCAATGTGCATGCTCCTGCTTGCACCACTGCATGTGCATGTGCTCATCCATGGAAGCTCAAACCATCGTTGGTGTGGGCATGCTGTAACTCTTTGGCATTGTATAGAAATTAAGCTGTTTCCACTGGGAAACAAAATTAGAAGGGCATTTGTGTTGGTATTATAAGAAACATATTTTATTTCTTCTGTTGGTACAGCTGTACCCTGACAAGAAGAAAAGCTCAAAGAATTAATTGTGTCCATATTCTGAAGCAGTTCACTGGATTTGTACCTCCCAGATTAAAAACATATGAAGGTAAAACATATGATCTATTAAAGCTATCCCATATAAAAGCCACCCTGCCATGATTTTAAAAACCTCACCTGAATAAAAATGTTTTTACTTGCCAGTGAAAGGCCAGCAGAGAGGGGGTCAGCCTAGCCTCCCGTGGAAGGGTGTTCCAGAGGGTGGGAGCAGCTGCCCAGAAGGTGCTCTCTCTCTCTCTCTCTCTCTCATGTCCTCACCAAGCACCAAGCAAGCCTGTGATCTTTGTGGGACTGAGAGAATGCCATCTCCTGAAGATCTTAGGACTCTAGCAGGTGCGTACAGGGAGATATAGTTTCTCAAATACTCTGGACCTCAGCCATGTAGGGCTTTTGATGTCATGACCAGTACTTTGAATTGTCCCTGGAAACAAACCAGTTGCCAGAGAAGCAGTTTCAACAAGGGAGTTAAATGCTCCTTGTAACTGGCCCGGTAAGCCTTCTGACTGTGGCATTTTGAACCCACTGAAGTTTCTGAGCAGTTTCCAAAAGCAGCCCCATGTAGAGTGTGTTATAATAGTCCAAACAGGATGTAAGCAAGACATGTGTCACCATAGCCAGATTTGATATCTCAAGTAATGGGCACAACTGGTGCAAATTTTAACTGTGCAAATGGACTCCTGGCTACTGGCTAGAGCATGAGATTTCAGGGGAAGTGTAACCCCATACAATACAGGTAAGGTCCCTATTCCTTGATCTACCTTCCGACTGACCAGGAGCACCTCTGTCTTGTCTGGATTAAGCTTCAGTTTGTTAGCCCTCATCCAATCCATTACTGACAGCAGACACTGGTTCAGTACAGAAACAGCTTCCTTGCAGTCAGATGGAAAGGAGAGATAGAGTTGGGTGTCATCAGCATACTGGTGACACTGCACCCCAAAACTCCAGATGATCACTCCCAGTGGTTTCATGTAGATGTTTAATAACATGAAGGATACAACAGAACCCCGGGGGACCCCACAGGCCAATGGCCAAGAAGTTGAACAGGAGTCCCCTAACACCACTTTCTGGGACCACCCCTCCAGGAAAGACCAGACCCACTGCATAACAGTGCCCCCAAGTCCCATTCCAGAGAGGTGGCCCAGAAGGATACCATGTTCAATGGTATCGAAAGCCATTGAGAGATCCAGCAGGGCCAACAGGGACACACTCCCCCTGTCAAGTTCCCTGCGTAGGTCATCCACAAAGGCGACCAAAGCTATCTCTGTCCCATAGCCAGGTCTGAAACAAGATTGAAATGGATCCAGATAATCTATTTTGTCTAGAAATCCCTGGAGCTGGGAGGACACCACTCACTCCAGAATCTTGCCCAAGAATGGAATATTAGAGACTAGCTGATAGTTATCCAGGGAGGTCTTTTTCAGTAACGGCCTCACCACAGCCTCCTTTAGGCATGATGGAAATCTGCCTCACTGCAATGAAGCATTCACCACCCCATTTACCCACTTGGCCACTCAACTAGCAGCTTTCAAAATCCGGGAATGGCAAGGATCCAGTATGCACATGATGCAAGGATTCTATCCACATCCTCATGCTGCACAAACTGAAACTTACCCAACAACACAGGATAAGCAGACACTAAGATTACATTCATTGGATCTGTGTCAAATACAGTATCCAAGTAAGAGTGAATCCAAATGATGTTGTATGCAAAGTGTCTAGCAAATTCTTCACATTTTGTTGAGTTGTTGAGTGCTCTTTATTTTCTTCTTGGGAGCTAGAATGTAAAAGGCCCCTGACCACTCAGAACATCTCTGTTGGATGACATTGTGCAGACACAATGGTAGCAGAGAAGTATAATTTCTTCGCTGCTACTGCGTCATGACATAGGCCTTCCAATGGGCCCTAACCCGTATTTGGTCGGACTCACTCCGAGTCTTTTGCAATCATCACTCTAGTCTCCACCCCACTCCTTTCATCACCCCTAGCTCCCTAGTGAACCAGGGGGCACATTTGGCTCCACTTAGCAGCAATTGTGTCCACCACCCTGGCCATTTCCCTATTACAGAGTTCACCCAGTGCTTCGACAGGATCACCTGCCAAGACAACAGAGCCATCAAGAATCCATCCAGATTCATAAGCCTCCTGGAGTGGATCATCTTAATCAGCCCCTACCCCTGCAGAGGCAATGCGTCCCAGTAAGTCTAAACCCTACCAGGTAATTATAAGTCCATGACAATAGAACTACAGATTCATCCACTCCCAGATCACTGTCATCCTGCCCCAAACAGAAAACCAGATCCAAATCGTGTCCTGCAACATGGGTGGCACCAGATATTACTTGAGACAGCCACATGGTTGTCATGGAAGACATGAAGTCCTGAGCTGCTCCTGACAGGGCAATCTCCGCATGGATGTTGAATTCCCTCAGCACAACAAGCTGAAGGGACTCCAACTGCAGAGACCAACTCAGCCAGCTTAGGAAGGGAGACTGTTGTGCAGTGGGGTGGACAGTACACCAATACAATCCCTATTCTGTCCTGGCCACCCACCTTTAAGTAGACACATTCATACTCAGTAGACTGTGGGACAGGGCATCTGGTAAAGGAGATGGGACCCCAATAGACCACTTTAACTCTGTCTCCCCACCCTCCTGGCCTTACCTGCTGCTGTATGGAAGACTCAGGTGGACAAAACTGGGAGGGATTGTCCCCCCCCCACACACACACACACTTTATCCAGCCAGGTGTCCATAATTCAAGCCAGGTAGGCATGTTCTTCCAGGATCAAGTCCTGAACTAGTGGTACCTTTCCATTCAGCAGGATTTTCAGGCCAGAGGGCCTGTTGCCAAGGCTATCCAGGCTATTTGAAATGGGGGTCACCTTGAGAGTAACCAGTACCCCATGGTTCTCCCTTCTTCCAGGGTAATAGGGCTGACTCCCCATAGTATATCTCCCTCTACCCATTACTGTCATAATGGCTGCTCCTTGGGGTGCTTCCCCTCCCATGCCCTCCTGTTGCTGTTAACAGGTTATCTAAAAACTGCCGGCAACTCAAACCACCCCTCCTCTTCCAGATAAACAGATTGGCCCTGGCACTCACTTCCCTGATGTCACCCCTTTGGTGGCAATCCTCCCAATGACACCCCCTCCCCCAAAGCAGGAAACTAGCTTATATCCCCTTTCCCAGTGGCAGGTGTTTCTCTTTAATTATACAGCCAGAAACTAGCTGGGTGTCTGGGTCCTGGTTCTGACGGGGCCAGCCTCATAGAAGTTCACCTGGTGAGGTGAGGCCAGCAGTAGCAGCAGCAGCAGCAACAGAAAGCAGGCAGGATGGCAACAAAACTGTTCCTAGGATGTGGTAGTGGCAGTTCTTCCCCCCCCCCCTTGCTAGCTCCCTTCAGACACCCAGTTTATATCCTCTTTCCCAGGGGCAGGTGTTTCTCCTTGGCTATGCAGCCAGGAACTAGCTGGGTGTCTGGGTCACCAGTCACCAAATGTTGAAATGTTGTGTGAACATTTCCTACACAGTCTTCCTTCCAATTTGTGTGACTGAAACCAAAGATGACTGTATAGTATACTAGGCCCCTAAAGCCTCATGTTCTGTATTCTATAAATCCTTTGTTCAAAGACTAGAAGTGGAAATAAGTTCTGGAAAAATAAATACTATTGTACTAATGGAAAAATCTAATGACAATCATAGTCATTCATTTGGGTCAGGTCTGGTTTCAACGTGGATCCACCTTAGGTTCCCCCCTCCCTTTCACTTTTACATTGAACAGAAAGATAGACCACTGATGAAAGAGGATTTATCCAATTATTATCAGTAAAGTAGCTTTAACTTCCTTCAGATATCCACTTGCAAAATATAAAATGACACTTCCCGGACACATCACTAGCACAATGGGGCCTTTATTGATTTTCATATCATGTTTTTCAGTCTGAGATGACTCTCTTGAGGACTTCGCTTCCCAGCAGGAAAAAAATTGCCTTTTCTATGTTTGAATTCAAGTCTATTAATGCATCTCTAGCTGGAGACAGTGTCATTTTCACTCTATTCCTTTGTAGTCGATGTGTCTACACCTTGCTGCTTCAGTATCCTAATGGATACTAGGGTTACAGGTCAAAGTATGGAAACAAAAAATGAAAATGCTTAGTCTGAGAATCAATAAGAAAAACTCTTAACACTTGTTTGAAGGGTAAAATGTGCAACCAATGAGAGGCCATAAGAGCACTCTACTCAAACTATTCTATAGCACAAAGTTGCTCAGTGAACATAAAAAAATAAATAAATGAGTTATGCTATTTGGTGTGCACAACTGCTGTCGGGAAAAGTCATGGATGAAAGATAAGATGCAGTGCTTTTTGGATATGTCATCACTAAGACTTTCAAGTTCTGACAAAGCTTCCATTTATTAACCATATAATTTAAATGCTAAGTGTCGATTTAAAAAGGAAATGAATGTTTTTAGTGGCATGCATTTCACAAAGGCAGATAATTTAACATTGGCCACATATCTGGATTCACACAACACTAAAAATTAAACCTTGACCAAACCAACAGGATATGATAGTAATTAGTATATAGTAGATAGTATCTCAAAGTAAATTTGAAAGCAGCAATACTTCCACCTTGGTCACAGCTGCCAATAGAACATAAGAAAACTGGACAAATAAAATTACACAGGTTATGGAAAACAGACAGACAAGCATCTACACACAAAAAGACAGACAGGCATCTACACACAAATGCCACCACATACATTTTCTAGAAAGTAGTGATATATTTCAGAAAAAGGATATGGCATAATATACACAGTGTAAGGTTACACCTGCTTGAGTGCCTAGCACTGCTGAATATGCTGCCCATTGGGTGTTCATGTACAGAAACAGAAAAGAAAAGAAAAGAAAGGGGTGAAATAGACCACCTTGAAGCTGCCCCTGAAAAAGCCTGGTGGGCATCACAGCAACTGCACGCCATGCCCCACTCCAGCTTTTTTCCAGTGCAAAAAGAAGCAGCAAAATGCCACTCCTTTTTGCACCAGAAAAGGGGTACTGTTCTACTACCGCTATGGCTTTGCGGCACTCCCACAGTGTATGGCATATAAACACTGTACCAAAAGAGTGCTGCAAAGCTGCCTACCATGTGGGTGGGTGGCATGATTCTGGCTTGGAGGCTGCATCAGAGTGTGCAGCATTTAAATCAAACCAGCACAAAGGGGAGGTCTGATTCTCCCCAAAGTAAAAATGCTAGTTTCAAATACATCAGCCCTTACTAGTCTATTTATTATCATGGAAATGCAATCTGTCATATTTGTAACAGAGTTTTAAATGTTTGCTTTCTATACAGGATTATGAAATGACTTCTTCCCCATTCATACAATAAAGGGGATGGCGAATTCAGCATGAGCAGGGGTGAATTTTTGCAAGTATGGCCGACTCATTTTTGATTGAAAGTCTTTTTTTAATTGAAAGTCAAACAAAAATCACATCTGGAAGTCACTCCTTGGTTTTACATAGTTTTAGGATTTGGGGAAGAGACTTAAAGAAGGCTCCAGGAGTGGTCTGGATTATTTTCACTGGGAAAAAAATGGGAGCATGATACAAATCACACTGTCCCCACCCTTGATATAAGTCACTAGGAAGAATATTGGACAGGGTTCCTATATTTTTAATAGTTAACAGATATCAGAGGAGGAAGACACTGTGTAAAATTCCACTAGGTGGAAGTACACAATGCCTTTTCTCTTACCCCCCAACCACATTTCAGCTGCTACATTACCCCAACACAGCAGTTTACCAGTCAGCAGAGAATAGGGCTGGTGGATCATCCAGTTACATTCCTATGGCTGGATACACAGAACTGATGTTATTCTTCAGTGCTGTATGTCAATCTCAGGTTTTGTTTGGGTTTTTGTTTGTTTGTTTGTTTGTTTTTTGAATATAGGATAACACTGTCCCAGACCTCCTCCAGGCAATAAATGATCATGGTGTGAGGGGACACAACCAATAAAGAGTAGGTTTGAGGAGTGGCAAAGGGGACATTGCATAGTTCCACCTGATGGAAATTTAAACCAAATCTTCCTGCTCCAGGATTGGTTAACTAGTAAAGAAACAGTAGGTTTTGAACCTGGCAACTCTTCCAAGACATGGAAGTAAGATCCATTTAATACTGAAACAAAATGAAAAGGTAAAAATGTTAGAATGTTCAACATTAGTCAGCATATACAGTCAAAGAGTTTTAATGACTTCACAAACTTTAAATAAGCACAGAGAAAAAGGCATAATGGCTATTGCATTATGTTACTACCACAACTGATATATGCCATTAATGGAAAACACAGATTGGCATGTTCCAATGAGGAATATATCCTATCATTCAGACTCAGAGCTTGTACAGATGATCAAACCATCCTGGGAAGAATTTTCTTTTCCAAAGATAACTGAATCATCCATGTCTACAGACAATTAAAAGCCGTGAAGCAGTGGACTACACTGTGAAGGACTAATACCCCAATTAAACTATTTATTTATTTATTTATTTATTTATTGAATTTATCTCCTTGAATAGGATCAAAGGCAACTTACAGTAATTTAAAACAAAGTTAAGTTAAAATATTATTTTACAAAAGTTTAAAAAATAAATAGCAGTACTATTAAAACAGTATTATTAAATACCATGGTTAAAATAGTTTTTAAAGCATGATTACTAATGAAAGATAAGAAATACAGTACACTACTTCACATGCACTACTGCAATATAATTTAAATCCCAGAGGGCTAGCTGAATAAAACAATCTTCACCTTCTAAAGACAGCAGGGAAGGGGCAAAATGGACTTTCTGCCATAGCCTGGGAGCAGCTACTAAGAAGGGTCTCTCCCATATTCTCACCAAATGTGCCTGTCAAGCTCATGGGTCTGACTGAAAACTCTTTCTTGCAGATCTTAAAGGTTAAGGTGCCTTGTAAAGAGAGATACAATCTTTCAGATAATATGAGCTCAAGTCATATAGTGCTTTAAAGGTTAAAAACTGCACTTTGAATTGTGTTCAGAAAAGAACTGGTAGCCAGTGAAGTTGTTTCAACAGGGGGTAACATGAACCCTGTAACCACACCTGGTCAACAGCCTGGTCATAGCATTTTGGATCCACTGAAATTTACAAACAGTTTCCAAAGGCAGCCCCACATAATGTGTGCTCAGTAATCTGAACACTGTAGCCAGATCTAACATTTCAAGAAGTGATTACAGCTGGTGCTTTAGTTTAAACTGTATAAATGTAGTCTGGGCTACAGCTGAAATCTGGACATCCCTGTTCAGATCTAAATCCAGAGGTAACCCCAAGCTGTGAACCTTAGATTTTAGGGGGAGTGTAACCCCTCCAGCACAGTCTGAATTCTAATGTTCTGACTTGCCAGGAGCATCTCTGTTTTTTATATATTACCTGTTCATTTGTTCACCATCACCTGGTACATTACTGACACTAGCCATTGCTTTAGTATATAGACAGCTTCTTTGGAATCAGATGGAAAGGAGAGATAGAGTTGGGCGTCATATGTGAACTGGTGACTCTGAACCCCAGAACTCCAGATGTCCTTTCTACGTGGTTTCATGTAAATGTTAAACAGCATGGTCTTCAAATTGCCTGAACACTCCTTGGTTTTTACTTCATGGCTACCCAATTTTTGCAATGGAGATTCTATCAGTAAATATACGAGGAAGATTTTTCGTACAATATATGGTAAAAAGTATAGTGTGCCCACGTTATACAAATATCAAAGAAGGGAGCTGCGTGCCGGAAGAAAACAATGGTGCACACTGCCGCACTGCCGTGGGCACGAGCCCCAATCATTTGAATGAGGCTTGAGCACCCACGTTTTTTCCCTTATGCGGGGGGTCCAGAACGGATCTTCCGCATAAGGGAAGGGACGACTGTAATCAGTATGGGTCATCAGAAGGGGTCATCATCATATAAAACAAATTAGATAGGAAATATTTTAAGACATATAACTGTATCAAGCAGAGATGGAGTGGACTGGGGATAGTTTGATTGAACAACAATGGTGATGACCCCTTCTGATGACACACTCTGATTACTTTTTACCATATATTATACCAAAAATCTTCCTCATATATTTACTAATAGAATCTCCATTGCAAAAATTGGGTAGCCATGAAGTAAAAATGGACAAGTATTTCAGATAATTAATACCTAATGTTTCAGATTAAATCCATGGGGCCTCATGTTTTCCTGCCTCCCTTTGTCACATCCAGAATTTTGCCAGAAATACCACAGAGAGTCTCTCCCATTTTATAATATTGTAACCCCACGAACATTAGCTGCCATGGCCTAGACACACCCCCCCTTTTTTTTTTAGTCTTTTTCTAATCAGGATTCTTAATAGCAGTGCCTCAATGAACCCTTCCTGTTTTCTTGTCCCCCCTCCTTTAAAAATCTCAATGAATTATGCAACCCCATTTTTGCTCCTAGGAACTCCACACTTTAGAATCTGAATTTAAAACTGGTCACAGCAGCTTAGGTGACAAGGTAAGACACTGTGTCAAAGGTATCTGTCTTTGGACTTTATCACATGGGGAAAATTGGGGATTTAAACTTTGAAAGTTGCATGATCGCACTGAAGATTTGCATACAAATCACGATTAAAGAGGACTTATCCCGGCAATAACCAGATAATAACAAATAATTCATAGGGAAATCCTGTGAATGATTTCTTGCTGGTTATTACCTGGCTATTCCTGGGATAAGTCCTCTTTAATCGTGATGTATGTGAAAAGCTCCCTGTGATCGTGAGCCTTTCCATGGGATAATGACAATTTAAAGCCCCGACACCCCCCCCCCATTTCCCCCCACGTGATAAACTCCTTTGGTGACTTATGGCAGGTCTTTTTTATTTTTGTTTTTGTTTTTACTTCTAGTGAGCTTTCTGTTTGGAATTTCACCTTTTGTCCTTTTGACTTGAAATTGGCCATTGCAACTTTAATGACACAAAGTTAATGTGTCATATTTTGAAGTGTCTACAGTGATTTACTAATTATTTATGTCTGGCATCCCCTTTTGCTTTTTTCATTCAGCATTTTAACTTAAGCCCAGCAGATCTACATTCACAATTTTTAACAAAAAATTCTCTAAAATTTGGAGACATCTAATATGTCTTTCATCTGATGAGTGATGTCTGCCATAATCAGATGAACAATATTCTCTTATTATTATTATAGATTGTGTACATGGTAAGACTGTTATTTGATGACATAACTGCAAATATTCTTGCATGTATACATGTGAATTATTAGCTCCTTCATTCACCTTGCTCAAGATAACATTGCCATTTCTTTCTTCTTAGAGTCTCTATTTTTTTTTCATAGTTCTGCAGCAGGAGGAAGTTTAGCTAACACAGCCTTTTTCCCAGAGAGGAAAGCAGGTACCATGACAAAGAATACAGCACTGATTAAATTTCTTCTGTCATGAAATTGTTATTGGCACATATCCTCTACTTATTTATTGTTACATTTTAGCTTATGGACTATGCCTGTCATAGACAAATTCATTTCGCATTTGTGTTCCTTACTCAAATTTATCTTTTCTTGCAAATCTACAGCAAACACCTTGTTTGCAAAGGCTTCACCTTGACAGGGATGTCAAGGGCTTATAAACTTACAACTGATTGTGATTGTTTTCTCTTCCAAAGGGAGGCAACAATTGAACCACATCATTTCAGTTGTACTACCCTAAGTGGGCTGAGTGTTTTGACCCTTTGCTTCTTTCTAATGTTCTGTCAGTTCTGAATATGGCATTATGACTTTTGTTTTTCACAGAAATTGGGGAGGTGTCACTGTTGTTTCAAAATGTGTTACCTCTTTGACATATGCTGCCATCTGTATGCACTGTAAAGCTCCATCTGAAATATAATAAATACAGCTACCATTTCTGACAATGCAGAGGTTGAACAGATCTTTGGGGTTGTAATTCCAGTATCTAACCACATCACTACAGCAGACTTATTTATAAGCAGTGACAACATTTAGAAATGCTTAACCTTCCAGAGTCAGTAGGACATCCAACTGGCTTCATTACTGTCTTTGACTTGATTGCCACTTGCTAAAACAGATTTAATGCAACATCACCAGAAATAGTAAAAATTCAACAGCATGAACACACTAATTTCACGTTGTTGTTGTTGTTGTTGTTGTTGTTGTCAGCCTTAATGTTATACTTTGTATTATTTGACAGTGGTTAAAGGGCCTAAATCCAGTTGTTACTCCCAGCTAGTGTAGAGTCATTGAATTAGTTACTGAATAAAAGTCAATACCTAAGTGTCTTTTGTTAGGGATGATGGGAGTTGCAGCTCTTCTCCTGGCTTTCACTCTCACCACCCTGGTCAGCGGAAGAACAACCAGTTTGACCAGTAGCTCTGAGAATTGGCTGAAGATGTCTTCCAATCTTCTCTGGAGTCTGCTGGTTCTTGTTCAGCTCTCAAGACACCAGTCAACACAGTAGTCTTCTTAAAAAGATCTACTTTTATTCTACTATATACACTATGCACAAAACAATTCACTACTCACAAAACTCACACTACTATACTCCTCAATACCCACACTACTATACTCCTCAATACCCACAAAAAGTATTGTCATACATTATTGCTTATATAGACATTTGTCTCTCTATTCATTATACAGTTGCCACCTCCTGGGCGTGTACATACATTATGATTGACATACTATACTTGGCTCAATCTAGACCTCACATTGCATCATACATTACTGTCCACTCAATGACTCTCAGGTGATATCAATTTGCACCTTTTCACTTTGTCATTGCCTCATATGTCCTTGGCTTTCAGGACCTTCCAATTACATTACTTACAACACCTGTGTGACAATTCAATAGCTTTTGCTGTGTCATGTTACTTTCAAATACAATCATATACATATTATATTTCTTGTGACTATATATCCCATGTGGCTTTTTCCTGACATCTTAATCATATGTCAGAACAAATTACTGGTACATATATTCTCCAGTTAGAAAGAAAGCTGTAGACAAGTAGTGCATGTTCTGGTTCTGGTGCACGCATAGGTTATGCATATGTATTTATATTGTATGGAGGTTTATTGCACCTAGTGCACTGTATTTACATTTTATATATAGCTGTGTGATACTGCTTTTTATTATGTTACTAGTATTTTGAAACGGCCCTTGGGCTACTCAATAAATTGTATTGAATTGAATTGAATAGAAAGAAAGGATGTTGGGGTTAGGGATGAAAATAATATTTGCAATTGTTTGTTTCCCAAGAATTGGGAAAACCTATCAGGAAAAAATAATAGAGGAATGAGACTTTTTCCACAATCTCTATATTCTATCTATCCTCTACAACAATTCAGAATGTTCAAAAATGCAGAGAATATTGAGGGGAAATATTCATTTTCTCCCACGGTGGGGAAAAAACTACTGAAATTATTTCATTTTTGCATGTGAAGATGAAATAATCAATTATTTGTATCCATAGTTATGATGTTAGTATTGCTTTTATGTTTCCTTTGTGCAAATATTAAAACATAATGCTGGTGTGATTTATATATGCCCTGTGCAAATTGGCCTTAAAAGGCTGAGTTGGGGGGTGGAGTCGAGGCATATTATCCACATGATGCATGCCCCGACTCTGCCCCCAGTGCCGAATGAGCACTAAAAAGCTGTGGCACCATGGTTATTGTGCCCTTTGCAAAGGCCAAATCAGGGCCATGGTGTGCTATTGCCACAGTCCCAATCTGGCTGTAAAAGGAGCGACTGGAGGCCACCCCTTCGGTGCTGTCTGCACAACCTCACAGTGTAGCATTTTTAATTAAATGTAAGGTGAAATAACCAAATACACAAGTATAGGGGTGAAGAATGCATGGCATATCAGTACTACAATAAAAGAAGACCCTGGGATTATTATTGATCATAAATTGAACGTGAACCAGCAGTGTAATGCTAAAACAAAGAAAGCAAATGCTATTTTAACCTACATTAATAAAAACATAGTTTCCAAGCCAAAGGAAGTAATTTTTGTTCTTGTTGTTAGCTGCCCTCGAATCAGCTCCAACTCATGGGGACTCCGTGGATGAGACAACTCAGTCCTCCACTGCCTTGCCCAGATCCTGCAAGCCCTTGTCCATAACTCCCTTTATCGAGTCTATCCATCTGGTTAGTGGTCTTGCTCTCTTTCTTCTACACTCTACCTTTCCTAGCATTATTGTTTTTCTAGTGATTTGTGCTTTCTCATTATGTGACCAAAGTACGATAGTCTCAATGTGATCATTTTAGCTTCCCAGGAGAGTTCTGGTCTGATCTGTTCAAGGACCCATTTGTTTGTCTTCTTGACTGTCCACGGTATCCTAAGTACTCTTCTCCAGCACCACATTTCAAATGACTTGATTTTCTTTCTGATTGTTTCCTTCACTGTCCAACTCTCACATCTGTACATGGTAATTTACAATACAATAGCCTGGATGATTCTGACTTTAGTGCTCAGTTTTGCTCTTCAGTATCTTGTCCAGTTCTTTCATAGCTGCCTTTCCCATTCCTAGTCTTCTTCTTATTTCTTGACTGCAGTCTCCATTCTGGTCAATATTGGATCCTACGTATGGGAATTCTTTAACTATTTCAATTTCCTCATTGTCTAGATTGAATTTATATATTTCTTCTGTGCTCATTATTTTTGTTTTATGATCAGCATCAGACCGGCCTTTACACTTTCATACTTGACCTTCCTTATTAACTGTTTCAACGTTTCAGTGTCTTCTGCTAATATTATGATGTTGTCCACATATCTTAGATTGTTAACGTTGCCAGAGGGCAGAACCAGGTCTAATTGTTTTAAGTTACAGGAGAACAGATTTTGATTGAATATTAGTAAGAATTACATGACAATAAGAGCAGGGTGGCAATGGAACCATTTGCAAAGAGACACCTTTCTAAGCAATCTCCTTCTCCAGATATCTTCAGAAAGAGTCTGGACAGCTATCTGCTGGGAATATTTTAGCTGGACATCTGCCTCTAAGGCTACTATTAGTAAAGAATACAGAGAAACTGAATGGTTTGCACTCAGCAAGGGTTTCAGGCAAGGTTGCATCTTATTATTCTACTTGTTTAAGATGTCATACATGAAGAGATCAAGATATCATACATAAAGCAGGACTAGGCTTGGGGTAGCGAGGTATGAGGGTTGGAAGAAGGAATGTCCACAATTTAAGATATGCACATGATACCATATTTTTCTTTTTGTGTACCTTCTAGCCATTTCTGACTTATGACAACCCTAAGATGAACACATCATGGTTTTTTATTTACTAATTTCTTCAGAGGGGTTTGTCATCCTCTGAGGCTGAGAGAGTGTGACTCTCCCAAGATCACCCACTCAAACCACACTCAAATCAATATGTTACACTAGCTCTCACCATACTATTTGCAGAAATCAGCAAAGACTTGGAACAATTCTTTTGGAACGTCAAGGAAGAAAATGAAAATGCAGGTGAACATTTGAACATTAAGAAAACAAAAATAATTATCACAGATTATTTACATAACTTTAAAGTAGGGGACAAAGACATGAATTAGTTCAAGATTTTCCATATCTTGGCTCTGTCATTATTCAAATGGAAACTGGAGTCAAGAAATAAGTCTGGTATGTGGAAGGACAGCTATGAATAAACTATACAAAATTTACAAGTGTAAAGATATATCATTCAATACTAAAGTTAGGATTGTCCATGCCATTATTATTTCCATCTAGAACATGCCCACATAGCCCGAAAAACCCACAAAAAACTATGGATGCTGGCCATGAAAGCCTTCGACTTCACATATCCCATCTATGTTTTCACCCTGCTGAATTTACTGTATCAACCTAGGGGCTCAAAGTAATCTTGAATTAGGACATTTCACATGTATCTAAGAGTAGGAGACAGAATCTAGTCCATAGTGAAGCAATAAAACAAACCAATTTTTAAATGATGTATTTATAGCATCATGTCTTTTCCTCCACAGAAATGTAATGCTGTCAGAATGCCTGAACAACTGGCAAAAAGCCTGCTTTAAAACTAATCTTATTCAGTGACTTTATACAGCTGTTCAGCATTCACGGCAATGACATCCATATTAATTTCTTAATTGCCATGAGAAGCTGGAAGTACTTGTAATCAGCACCATGAGCCTCTGCTTTCATCAGAACAAGCAAAGCTCAATTCATTTGGAAATGGTGATGAGCTGCAACAAGTCACAAAATCTTAAGATGGCAGTGAAATTAGCTGGTGTCATCATGACAGAGTAGGGAAAAAAGGAACAGTGTGAGGGGAGATATCTGAACCAACTGAAGTTCTTTATGGAACTAATGGTTCTTTAGCTTTTTTTAAAGCAGGAAAACATTCAAATGAATATGTTAAGATTTGTAGGGAGCAAATATAGGAGCTGATTTGTTACAGACGTCCATCCTGTCTTCACCTAGTACTTGAACTTTTTAGATCCTGAAAAAAATTGCATCAAATTCTGCATAATTGTGCCAGCTCTGCAACCAGACATATTTAGTGCCATGTCCCATTTCCATTACGATCTTAGATGTAGTCATCTCAAAACAGAATGCAGGGATCATTAAGGCAATGGACTGTCTCCAAGAGTATGGAAAGATGGAATAAGCATGCCAGATTCCAGAAAGACAGGTGTGAGAGACATGTGCCATGTGCCTTTTATTTTTCTGTTTAAAGGGCATTGCCAATAACTTTTAATTTATTGATAGAATTGGATGATACTGGCAGTTACAGCTGCCTCTTCTTTGGGAAGCAAGACAAACAAGTTTCAGAAGAACCAGTCTAAGATGTTTCACAGAAGAGCAGACTCTATATATTTTAGAGTGTCCAGAAAAAGGGGGAACATACTTCCTATCTTTAGTGGGCAGTTGCAGATATGCAGAACAAAGGCAAATGATAAGAAACTGTCTCAAGCAGTTTTGTATGGGTTTTTCGGGCTATGTGGCCATGTTCTAGAAGAGTTTCTTCCTGACGTTTCACCAGCATCTGTGGCTGGCATCTTCAGAGAAACAGCTTGGATAAAATGAGACTGTTCAATGTTTTGGTGTGAATGGCAAATTTTAGAAAAGGGGGACCTAGAAAATGCTGATACTGTATTCTGTTCAGTTCTGTGTTATTATTTTAAAAAATATCAGAAAATACAGTAGGTTATTGATTTAGCACACTGTGGCAAATACACATGAACTCCCCTATGTACAGAAAGCATTTTTCAAGAAAGCACAGGATGCTATTACCTCATAGCAGCAGTTTTCATGTTACCTACGAGTTGTTTTAGCATCTCTGCTTTTGGGATTGAAGCATTTAGCACTGGGCCAGGTCGGCATCCAGCATCATTCCTTCAAAACATTTGGAGTAAAGTCCTTTTAAAATCATTCACTTTAATTGGAATGTGGAATGATCACAAAGCTATACATGCCTTTTCTCTCTCCCTCTCCCTAACTTTAGCAAATATTAAGTATATTTCTATACTGCTTACCAGTGCAGTTAAGCAGTCTCTAAGTGGTTTACAATTTGTAAGCTGATTGCTTAGCAACTTCACAAGAATGCCAGGCTGAGTCAACCCTGAGCCCCTGGCTGGTATTGAACTCACAACTTTGTGGTTTATGAGTGAGTGGCTGCAGTACAGGCATTTATCCACTGTGCCATCAGTTCTCCTTTTTTTGGAATGATTGGAGAAACATATATTAAAAAATTATATACTGACTGTTTCCCTTCATGTTTAAATTTCTAAATTGTTACAGGGATGTCTTATTTGGATATGGTCTACTCTGAGGAGTGCCATTTTGATTTGAACATCTCCTTAATCTGTTTAAATTTGACAAATTTAATTATGGATTCAGGATTCATCTGCTCTTGAAGAAACCCCCCATCACACACTTACATGGTCATGTTACACACTGACATCTATCCTGGTTTTCCTCTGTGTTTTGTCTTGTCTATTCAAAACAATTGCTCTTTTCCATTTTTTTTAATCTTATGTCTCTTCTAAATTTCATTTCCACTTTTATATTTAAAATAAATTTCAAAAATCCCAATAAGGGAGAAAGAAAAATAAAAGAGGTTTCAAACTTAGCTCCAAAAATAAAATATGAGAAATACAAAATAATTGGAAGGAAAACTCCTTGGTTTATTTTACTTTATTCTGTTGCAAATCATATGCTACAATCTATATCTAAAGAACCACCAAATAAGGCAAAGGCAGAAGGGAATATTTATGTAACAACTCAGCAGAAATTAATTGCTGGAGTTGCTTAAGAAGAAATAAAGCCTTCTTTCTTCGTGCTTTCAAGTTCAACCCTTTTCTTTTGCCTGAGGAAATCTCCTGGCTCACGGGTTTGATGTCAATCCTTGATTGTGTTTTGATGTTTCTGCAGATCTATGATTGAGTTCAGTTCTCTGCAGCCAAAACAGACATTTGTCATCTCGTATGCATCAGATTTCCCATGGCATACTGCCCACTTAATCATACAGACATGAGGAGCCCTGACAAAAACAAGGGGTAGAGGGGGCAGGGAAGAAGGCTTGACAGCAAACCACTCTGACCTAGCAAGGTTGGTGTCACATGTGATTACTATTATTTATAAGGATCACCCAAGACTTACTGGTGTTGCCACACACCAATTTGACCACACTGGAGTGTTTAAGTAAATATTTGCACGCAACAAAGAGCTGTTCAGGGTGTTTCATCTATGGCCATAGCCCCCATGCCATGAAATATTCAGCACATGAAATGTCTCCAGTGATGCAGAGTGGTGGGTTTTCACTCTGATTTGATTAGCAGTGATGATTCTTTCATGAGGTGTGACTGTCCTCCCAGATTAGCATCAGCCCAGTTTCTCTGCAGTAGTCACGGAAGGATGGAGCTGGGAGAAGAGCAGCCAATGAGTGCTTTTTTAAACTTTAGACTTCTCACACTTACGTTTCTGATTCATAGACTACCTTCTCTTCTCTGGTTAGACCCAGACTGAGAGATCAAAAATTATAATTAAGACAAAAGTCTGAAAGTAAACTCCAAATATCTAAAAAAATCAAGTAACACAGATTTGTTTTTTTTAATCAAATAACATTTCAGGTGTCAATGTTTGAAGATAAACATACAAAATCTTCTCAGCTAATCAACTGTTCCAATCTTAGCCAAAAAGCAGAAGATGAGGGAGGGAGGGTTGTTGTCAGCAGACTTTCTTGTCTGCTTCAACAGAAGCAACAAGGAGTTTGGTGACACTTATATATAACATGTTTTAATTTGACATAACCTTTGAAGATTCTAACCCATTTCATCTGAAATAGGTTCATCATGTGCATTTTATGTGGTGGACTAGAGTTCACCAAAACACATGCTTAATAATATTATTTAAAGTGCTAACGTGCTCCTTGTTTTCTGGTCTTCACAGTTATCAGTGCAGGCTCTGGGATTAAAAGAATGTGCAGTTGTGGATTAGACAGTTCATTAACCACAACTAATACATTTAACCACCTGATCTTGATGTATGTTTAATCAGAAGTAAATCCTACTGAGTTCAAAAAAGCTTACTTTCTAGCAAATGTAGAGAGGATTTCTGCAGAGGACTTATAATCATTAATGTGAAGGTAAACATTGAAAAAAATGGGATTGGCTGAAAGTCTCATTAATTCAGAGGTATTCTATCACCAAAGTGAATTTTTCAAGAATATATAGTATACTTTGCATCCATTGGATAATTTCGTTTTTAACTGTTTCATGTTCTTGATCCAAATTGAGTAAATTTTTTATAAATGCCTCCAATCATTTTATCTTTGATTTTTCCTTATTATTTTTCTAATTCATTTTCTTTATCTTCAAATCCATGTGTTTTAAGATCTTGTTTATAACGCTCCCTAATTTGTATGTAAGTAAACCAGTAAGTATCAAAGCCTTCCTCCTGGAGTTCTTCCTTTGATTTTAGAATCCAGTTTCCACCTTCTCTTTTAATGGTTTTTTTGTATGTAAGCCAATTTTTTATTTTCTCCCGTCATTTCTCTTCTATAAAATGCCTTTGATCCAACTGAGAGCGCAAGACTCCAAATCTAATCTTAGATTGGGAATTGCTAATCCACCTTTCTTATTGGAATTTTGTAAGGCATCCATCCTGACCCTTGGTTTTTTCCCCATCCCAAATGAATTTACAAATTTCTTTGTTACATTCTTTAAATGGTTTTTCTGTTGAGATAACTGGTAGCATCTTGGGTAAAATTGTCATTTTAATAGTAGATTTTTCCCTAAAAATGATATTCTTAATTTAATCCAATTTATCAAATCTTTTTAAATCTCATTAAAATTTTTGTTATAATTTTGTCATATAATTCTATTGTGTCTTTTGAAATAATGATACCCGAATATTTCACATTTTTTGTACTTTAATTCCCATTTTTTTTACTTAATATCTGTTCCTCATTTCCCCTTATGTTTTTTTTTGTAAGAATGTCCAATTTCTCTGTTGATTTTACATCCAGTTGTTTCTCTCAATTCATCTATTATTTTTATGACTTCTTCTGTGCTCTCAGCTGGATCATTTAGTATGACCACAAGGTCATCTGCAAATGCCAATGTCTTGTAACAATAATTTTCCTTCCTTAACCCTTGTATCTTTTTGTTTTCATTTATTTTGAAAATTAATCTTTCCCTCACTAATATGAATAATAATGGTGATAGGAGAAAACCCTGCCTTGTCCCTCTACTTATTTGGAATCTCTCTGTCTTATCTAGATTAATAATAACTCTGGCTGTTTGAATTTTATCAATTTCTTTTATCCAATTCGTGTAACTTGTACCCAATTTCAGTTTAGCCAATATTTTGAATAACGATTGCCAATTAACTGAATTGAAAGTCTGTTCAAAATCTATGAAGACCAACCCATTTCCCCCCTGTTATGGTTCTCATAATATTCTAGTATGTCTAAAATATATTGCAGATTTTCCCTTTGGTCTTCTCCTATCCATTTATTCATATAATGTTTTAGTCTATTTGCCATAATTGAAGTAAATTTGCTTACATTTTCAAATGTATAAATTGGAGTGCAGAATATTTACAGCCACAATGATCCCAGAGCTGTTGGATGGACTTGTGCCCACTCACATATATACATACATCAGCACTCTCATGTTTTTCTCCCTGCCTGCACACATACATCCTCCCCAAATACATGAAACCACATATTTCAGTGTGCTTCCATACTTTAGAAGTTTCCACTGAGAGCATTGTTACTACAAGCAGAAAGGAAACAACAATCTCAGAAACCAAAGAACAGCATTTTCCCTCAGCAGCCTAGCTGAGCTAAATGGAAACTAATGTAGCATCCCACCAGCTTTTGCAGCAGCTCAGGAGACATCTGGAAGTTGCCCTATATAAGATTGTACTAAAAACTTTCAATTACTGGGGTATAAAAATGGGCACCTATTTTACTATGGAAATATATGCATATAAACAATTTCTATTTAAGTGAACCACTTGATCTATCCAGAATCACAATTGTAAATCAGATGTGCATTGGCGTATTTTCAATATGGGCAATATCTTATATATATTGGATTTTTTTTGTTACAATAGAATGTCCATTCAGATGAACCTTTATGTCCATATCCTAATACAATTGCTTATGCATAAATAATATTTTTACCAGGGTATTGTATGAAACTGCCCTGTCACATCAAAGAGATACAGTCACAGCTATTATTTTCAGGGAGTCAATTTCAAATAATAATTTAATATTAACAGGTTTGTTTATATATTTACTTAAAGTTTTATACCAATGCAAAAAAAAAAAACCCTCACAATTGACTGTGATATCTTTGTTTTCATCTGTTTTATCATAACCATAGCCCTATGCGTCCAGTAAGTCTGAAAGATAGTAACTTGCAGGAGCCCTCAAGTAAGCTTTGTGGCTTACCAGGGATTCTATCTACAATCTAGTCATAATGCCTCCAGACTTTTAAAAAATGAAAGTATGCACAAATATAACAGTTATCAAAACAAGTCATACTATGAAACAATACAGCAAACTACTGCTATTGTTATGAAAAAAGGAGTGTTAAACTTATTTCTTCAACTTCTGATTGCATTTTTTCACAGAGCTGAACAAAAAGTATGACACATTTAAGTAGCAGCCTACATTTAGTCAGCCAGATCTAAGCATATTTTACTCTTTTCTGTTCCAGTGAAAGAACAGTTTGTACACTTTAATGAATTCAAAGTGGCATACATGACTCTCCCCCAACTTTAGTCTCACAACATATAAGACTAGACAGACAAAGAATTATCACACGGCCCAAATCACTTAGAAAGTTTCATATCTCTGTGGGGACTAGAAAACATGGATTCCCCAAGTCTTAGTTCAGTGCTTTAACCATTAAACCACTCCTCAACTCTACTTTTAAAATATACTTAGATGGGCTACATTGTACCTTTTTTAATACTGGAAAGCATTATGAAAGATTAGGCATTGACATTTGAATGATTTTGTCATGATCCTGTTTTTTGTATTTCATAAGGAGGTCTTATAATCATCTTAAATACTAAGTTCATAAGGCATAACCTCTGAGTAGACATACATAAAATAGAATAGTGTCTAGATCAAGGGAAGTAATAGTGCCACTCTATTCTGCTCTGCTCAGGCCCCACCTGGAATATTGTGTTCAGTTCTGAGCACCACAATTCAAAAAGAACATTGAGAAACTGGAGCATGTCCAAAGGAGGGCGAACAAAATGGTGAAGGGTCTAGAAACCATGCCCTATGAGGAAAGACTTGGGGAGCTGAGGATGTTTAGCCTGGAGAAGAGAAGGTTAAGAGGTGATATGATAGCCCTATTTAAATACTTGAAGGGATGTCATACTGAGGAGGGAGCTAACTTGTTTTCTGCAGCTCCAGAGAACAGGACCCGGAACAATGGATGCAAGCTCCAAGAAAAGAGATTGCACCTCAACATTAGGAGGAACGTCCTGACAGTAAGGGCTGCTCGACAGTGTAACACACTTCCTCAGAGTGTAGTAGAGTCTCCTTCCTTAGAGGGCTTTAAACAGAGGCTGGATGGTCACCTGTGAGGGATGCTTTGATTGAGAGTTCCTGCATGGCAAGGGGTTGGACTGGATGGCCCTTGCAGTCTCTTCCAACTCTATGATTCTGTGCACTATAAAGCACTTCCTCAATATTTATATTTTTTCAAAATACAGACTTTTCTCAAGCTCAGCAGAGAGAAAAAGCCAACCAGAAAAGGTGGAAATTACCTCTTGATATAGATTAAGATGAAGCACAGATGTTTAACTAACAAGATTGAATTACCATCTCCTTTTTAAGTCAAATCTAGTCCTATGTACGCACAGAGAAATTTCTTCACTTGCTGTATCTCTCTGAGACTCTATCTGAGCTACATCCCACTTTCTGCAGTCTTCTGCAGTAATCAATAAGCAATACATAAGCAAGTTTTAATATCTGAAATATTCAATAAATGTAGTTACAATAATTTTCTGGTATCCAAGTAAACAGTGTGTTGTCAAAGCAATACAGTGTGCCAGAAAGCAAAAATAAAAGTAACACTCCGCATATACATACAAAATTAAAAGTACAAGCTGCCAATATGATGGAAGATTAGAAATATATGACTTTCCAAATAATATGCAAAATATAAAAATATCCAACTTCCAAAGTGCACAGAGAAACAGAAGAATGTGAACTTCCAGATGACATATAAAATGATAATTAAAATGTATCCAAACATGTTTTGATTGAAAGTCTTCCTCAGTGGAAAATAAAGCTTAAAAAAATGGGAAATATAATATAATTAGTATATTTATTCACAAGTGAAGACCATACTGTAAAATAATGATCTGGCAGATGTACCTGTCGTAACAGCACAATAAGTATCCTATTTCCAGGGAGTCATCCAGGATAAGTAAGGAGTTAATTAGCCAATAAATGCATGTAGAAAATATACGTAAACATGTATATGTTTTACGTTTGACAAAAATATATTGAAAGTTATTGAAGATGATATTTCCCCATACTTACTGTATCCTGGATGCTCCAATAGATTGCAATGCTATTGTGGATGTTTCAAATGGAGAGATTTATCTTTCCCTTCTAATTTGCAATCTATCACACCTGTTACAGAGATAGTACGGTTGCTTTGCAAGCATTAAACATATCCTGCAAAGCATTACACCAACTACAGCCTCAATGCTACCAAAATAATATAAAAGATCAGAGGAATAAGACAAAAGGGGGGATTATAACACCTCTGCCCAATTACAGCTCTCATTCAGCCCAATAGGTTTATGAGTCTACACGGTGAAGATCTAAAAAAAGCTGTCTTTTCAGTCTCCAGGTTCTCACCAGTACCAGTCACTTTCTCAATAGTCCAAAACTCGATTTTAGGCAACAAATAAAATACCAGTATCATATGTATTTTGGTTAATATAACCATTCATAAGTGTTTCATAAACTATCCCAGAGATATATTTCTTAATTTCTTTGATACGCATGGCTGCATGGGGCATAGTGTGAATTCCTATCGTGTGTGTAATGTGTAATAAAAAGGTCCAGCACATAATACCAGTCCCTAGCAATCTGTCTCTGGTTCCACCAGCTCTTCCTTTCTATTGAAAAGCAGATTTATGTGCTTACAAAAATCTTCAGTCTAGGCAGCAAGAGAAGAATATTTGTAGGGACAACCATTTGTGGAAGGAGTGGTAAATGCATTCTAGATTTTATAGCTGCTTGTTTCACAACTGCTCCCGATTGCACAGGGACCACCAAGGTTCTGGACCCATTTCCCAACTTAGGTTCAGTACAGTGCTCTTTTAAAACTTGGAGGACGGCATAAGTAACAGCCATTAAAATAAAAGTGATTAATTGCCCCCACTGACTGTACCTTTATCCTTGAGAAATGTCAGCAAATCCTTAGTTTCAGACCTTCTTCTCATATGATCATCTTTTCATGAGGCATAAATTTCTGTTCTTCTCTTCTTTATTATGGATTGATAACTATAACCCAACAATGGAACAAATACGTTGTATGTGGAAGGTCCCAGGTTCAATCCTTAGAACAGAGTGGAAACAAATCCTGTGTATGTGTGAAGAAATAGTTGACACAACAGATTGGTGGCAGAGAAGGAGGAGGAGGAGGAGGAGGAGGAGGAGGAGGAGGAGGAGACAATGAATGGCTTTTTTCTTTTCTTTTTTTTTCTTTTTTTTCTTTTTTTTTCTTTTTTCTTTTTTTTTTTTTTTTTTTTTGGTGCAATATCATGATACACACATATTCTTTCAACTCAAATTTTGACAAAACTTGTTTTCTACATATTAGAGGCAGTCCTCCATATCCACAGATTCCTTATCCACAGATTCAACCATCCACGGCTTGAAAATATTCAAAAAAATATAAATTTCAAAAAGAAAACCTTGATTTTGCCATTTTACATAAGGAACACAATGTTACTACACCATTGTATTTAATGGGACTTGAGCGTTCACAGATCTTGGTATCCACCAAAGGGAGAGGTCCTGTAACCAAACCCTATTGGATACCAAGGAGCCACTGTATTGTATCAGATCCAATGAGCAAATATAGCAGAAGAGTGTTTCAAGTATAATACTTGGAATATTCAATCAACCATAACAACTTGCATGTTTAATATATATACTCTAGAATGTGATACTAACAACATAAACCAACACATCCACACCAGGGCAACACATCCTCATTTTCCAGGGCATGGCCCTCTATTCTCTTTCTGGAGAAGATATTTTAAAAAAAATGGCAATTTCCCAAAGGCCAGGGGCAAGATGGGTTACACACTCTGCCAACCCCATCTGCCATTAGTCCTTCTCCTCCAGTGCAACGCAATTCAAGTCTCTGATTCCCACTTTCTGAACATTTGTCTGAATTGCTTTTTTTCCCAAAAGAACCACCAAAAAACTAGTGTCTGAAAAGAGCAGGGGTTTTGCATTTGTCTTGCTTTAACACAAATCTGATCAATAGCAGTCAAGTTTGAAACAGTTCCTAGTGTGAATGACACACATCTAAATCTATCAGCAAATTGATTTATATCGTAGTTGGAACAGGCTCCAAGTTTAAATCCCCACTGAGGCATGGAAACCTGTTGTGTGACCTTCTGTTCAGTCAGCTCCAAGGCATTTACAAGCAAAAATAATGATAGTGCTAATGATCATGATGATGTCAACACCAACACCACCACTACCACCAGAGGTTGTTTTAAGACACCACAATGCCCTCATGTTAGGGGGGCAGGCCAGGACATATTTTCCATCTTGATACTAATACTTCAAGCCAGGCTTGGAATCATGCAGCTTTCCAGAATTTGACAGTCACTCCCAGCATTTCTCAACATCAGTTCTGCTGACTTTGGCTGTTAGGACCTGCAACCCAACAACCTCATGAATGTTCATATGTTCAGCCATATTAGTGCTGAGTTGGAAAAACCAACTCTTCTTCCAGCCCTTTTTTCCCTGAAAAACTTCTCATCTTTAACATTTATGTGACATTCAGAAACCATGTCATCCTGTTTATGAATAACTGTATTCACACTGTACAATTACAGCAATTGTTTTACTTTAGCTGTTATGCTTCTAGCTTTCAGAATCTTGGGATTTGTCATTTCATGAGGAACTTAGAATTTGTTGACAGTGAGTTGTAACACTATGGCGGGTTACAAACCGCCATAAAGTACGTAGTCAGTTCGTACTAGAGTTAGGAAGAGGCGGTGCTTCCGTACCCCCTAACCCTAGTATGGACTGAGTCCGTACAAGATGGCGGCGGCCATTCCACACAGTCGCCGCCATATTGACGTAACGGACGCTGTGAGTCCGCACGTCACGCGGCGCTTATGATGTCGCGAGTGCACCATTGGCGCCTCGCGGCGTCATAACCACGCCACAGGAAGAAGCTCCATTTTGGAGCTTTTTTTGCTCCGCGCGGGAGCTGCGTAGTTTGGCTGCTGCGGCTCCCTTACGGAGCAAACAGCAGCTCCGGCAGACCGGCGCAAAGCGACGGTCTGTGACGCACCTATGTTAAAGTGTTAAACAATTCAAAGTATATTATGTTAAAGAATTCAAAGTATTTGTCACCAAATAACAAATGCCAGAATTACACAGGTTGGAGCCTTGGTGGTCACAGTGGGATCAAACTTTTATAACTGTGCAGAGTTGGTACATCCCATATATACCTATTGTGTTTGGCTGGTATAAATGTCGGATAATTTTGTTTCAGTTTGTTTTTTTGTAGAATACTCCAACCTTCATAACTTACTTCATATCATGACAAAAGAAACTTATTGCTTTAAAATATCATATGTGAAAGAAAGTGAAACTGATAGATTTTTCCATCCACTTTAGAAAGCTTCACAGGAGGAAATAAACTGTATTGGGAGCCAGCAACATTTCAGTCTAGAGAGAACTTCCTCATAGGTTCTTTCTTTAGGAACTACATAAGGGAATGGGTGACATGCTTGTCTCTACTTTGAAGACACATCTGTGCAGTCATGACAGCTGTCATTCCAGTTTCCATCTATATTTCATACATTTTTGTATAACCAGCCACCAACTCAAGGTGTACCAATGAAAGGGACAAAAGCTGTAAAATATGTGGAGGAAATAAATTGTTTTATAAAAACATGAAAGTGAGGAAGAACTAAATCAGTTAACATTTGGAAACATAAACTAGGTGAAAGTGTAAGATATGGAAAAACAGGGACAGAAAAGTAGCTGCCAAGGTATGGGGGAAATAATGTAGAGTTCAAAATAAAATTGGTTCACAAAGGTGTTGGGGGTGGGCGGAGGTGAGCTGGTATATGTAACTGTGCCTATGCAGGTCCAGATAATTTCTGTGACCATAATGCAATGTACATTCCAGCTGTTTGGTTTGATCACTCTTTCATATACAAATAAATCACATTTTTATACCTGCTAATCCATAGTCCATGGGATGTAATAGCTTTGTGGTTAAGATGCAAATTCTGAAAATTTTAAGATCAGAAAGTTGGCAGCTTGAGGCCCAGGCCGCATGATGGGGTGAGCTCCCATCACTGCCAACCTAGCAGTTTGAAAGCATGCAAATGCAAGTAGATGAATATGTATCACCTCAGTGGGAACGTAACAATGGGCCCTTACAGACAGGCCAAAATAAAGCTGCTTCAGGTCACTTTGGAGGTATGCTTTTTAAATTATGTATGCATCCTAAGAGGCAAGACTCTGCACCAAAGCTGTGCTCCAGTCTTTAGGACTGGAATGCAGCTTTGGCATGGCTTATGGCCTCTTAGGATGCATGCATCATTTAAAAAGTGACCCAAAGCAGCTTTAGTTTGGCCTGTCTGTATGGGCCCAATGTTCCGTGAAGCCATGCTGTCCACTTGACCACAGTCATCTTCAAACAATGCTGGCTCTATGGCTTAGTAACTGAGATGAGAACTGCCCGCTATAGTCAGTTTTGACTAGGCATTCATGTCAAGGGAAAAACCTTTACCTTTACCTTAATCTATAGTCCATAAGAAATATTGTAGTAGTGAGTAATACAGATCTATCTATCTATCTATCTATCTATCTATCTATCTATCTATCTATCTATCTATCTATCTAATCTATCTATCTCTAATCCTACTGAGAGTGAAAATGAGAAAGAGGCTTGTAGCTTTCACATTGGTGGGGTAGTAAATCTACTATGGATTTTAATCTGAACTTGGATAGATGAAGAGATTTTGGGGTAAGGTTCAGCACTTTGAATAGTTCCATTAAATTTCTAAAAACCAAAATGTATTCACTGTTCCTGACATGGAAGCCCACTTGCTCATTTATCTGAAACAGTCTGTTTCAGATAAATGAGCATAATGCTAGTATTTTCTTCCATTTTATTCTGTACATCTTTTTTTTTTTAAAAAAAAAAGACAAGAAACAACTCAGTTTAGAATGCTACATTTCTTTGGGGATAATGTTTTAAACACTTAGACATTCATTTATACTTCTGTTAGGAGGACACTTTAACTGTGAATATCAAAAGAAATTTGTTGTATGTGAATAAACTGTTGTCGTATGTACCATTTGTTAACAATTCCCACTAAATTAGATACCTCTAGCAAGCAACATTTGCTGAGCCATATGGGTACTGGAAGGCTCACTGGAGATACATTAACCTTTTATCCTGAAGACTTGAACTTCAGATTTTTCATGTGAAGAATATGGAAAAACAGTAAACCACTGATGATTAAATAGGAAAAGTGCAGCTGCAAATTAGCTCTTACTGAACCATGGTCAGTAAGTGCTAAAGTTATGGTTACAGCTATTTTATTGTGAGGCCCTATTGGGAATTCACTAGAATGGCATGGTGTATCAGAGATATGCCTTTCAAATTGTGTTCTAGAGAATACGTAGAATAACAGAACAAAGATTTTTGGTCAAATTACAAGTGTAAAGGGATTAAAGAATGGCAAATAATCTCGTATATCTAGGCAATGACGTCTAGGTACCTGCTTCATGTCAAGTTATTACAGTTGCTCAGATGTAGCTATTTCACTCAAATCTCATTACAAGCAGGCTAGGTTTCTTCAAAAGGCATTTCACTATTGCATCAAAGGAGGCAAGACCTACTCCTTACTAAGAGAAGAAGTATCTACCTCTGAAGTCCATAATCACATCCCTTTTCTAATTGATTTAAATAGACAGGATGGACATGGATCTAGAGAACATGAAACAGGCCTCCAAGTAGCTTGTTGTGTTCTGATTGTGTTCATAATTGATTCTATTTTAACATCTAGTGCAGATTTGTCAATTTGTGGCCTTTGGAAGTTCTATGTTTGTCCCAACAGGCAAATTACATTCTACTGACCCTTCACCAATTGAAACAGCTCTGCTTGATAATACAGTGTAGACAGACATATAATATAATGAAAATGGATGATTAACTGTGTTCAGTCACACTGATTTTCAGTCTTCTACTGGTACGCTAGTCATCAACATCTTCCATCTTTTGTGTTCTGAGAAACCTGTCCCAGCTCTGTAGTACTGTTGCAATGATTTTGAGTGATAGTAATGATTAGCGACAAAATCTTCCCATTGTTGCTGCCTTCTCTTACATCCACCTTTGCCATCTTGGAAACTTGGAAAAGTGTACCATAGAATCTTCTAGGCATCTTTTCAGAAACTTCATAGTATTTCGAATTCTGTGAAGATCTCTTTACACAGAGTTCCACAAAACAAATGATTCCTTACTATACAATATGAAGTCGAAAGCTTTCATAGCCAGCATCCATGGTTTTTTGTGGGTTTTTCATGGCCACATAGCCCAAAAAACCCTTACTAGACACTTTGGCCCCATACAGACAGGCCAAAATAAAGCTGCTTTGGGTCACTTTGGAGGTATGCTGTTTAAATGATGCATGTGTACTAAGGGTACATAAGCTGTACCAAAGCTGCTCTCCAGTCCTTATGACTGGATCATGACTTTGACGCGGCTTCCGGACTCTTAGTATGCATGCATAATTTAAGCAGCATACCTCCAAAGTGACCCAAAGCAGCTTTATTTTGGCCTGTCTGTATGGGGCCTTTGTGTACTGTGTACATAGATTTGACTGTGATACTGTGCTTCTCTCTCTCTCATGATATAGTTACAATTATATAGAGTATGCATCCAAGGAAGAGCAGCCCACTAGCATTGTCCACTCATTGTGTGTTTCCATCATACTCTAATTGGAAGAGATCATTGACTCCTCTTGGAAGCTATCCACAATATTTTATGCCATGGAGAATCATGTGGTGGCTTCTAATGGATATAACATATAAGACAGTAAGAGCATTTCCTTGTGTATTTTTTGTTCTATAAAGTTTAGAATCATCCAAAGAGGAACGTGTGCATGTCTGTATATAGATAGGATAGGCACAAAGGTAGCACATATGAAAAAAATGTTAAAAGAATCCTCCCATTTCCAAAATATGAAAATCTTATATGGTTGAGTATCTACCCAGAACGTTTGGTTTTCTTCTACTCTGCATATGTTTTTCTTTTCTTTTCTTAAAAATCTGTTTATATCAACCAACAATATTGTTGACCTTTGCAGGAGTCATAACTCTACAAATAATAAAGACACTGGGGAAAAAATACTATCTGATTAGTGATGCGAAGAGTGGCATTTTCTGGGCAGAGGTGACATTTTATGAGTTGGAGACCTAGGGAGTACTGTGTAGACTGCTGTGAGAGCTTTCATAAAATCCATATGTCTAACACAGACACTTTGAAAAGAAGAGATGTTTATCAAATCACAAGCTGGAGAGCTTATCTAAAGTCATTGTATCTTCCTGAAGCTTTCAAAAGTGTGTGTACAGATATTCTCTGGGATTCACCTATGCTTTTTTTCCCACATGGCTTGATGTGTCAAAAAGAGATTTTGCAAATACTGATCTCTAATCCATCCACTATCTTTCTTTCAGTCCAATTTTACTCTGCTAAAGCACACATTAAAACAGGAGGGGATTGTGTCAACAATGAGTATGTAACAAAAGGTTAAAACAGCATGCAACACAGCAGTGGTATACAGAAGCTTAACTTTTAAAAATAAAGACAGTCTGTAAAGGAAGCAAGATTATTACACAACACTGGCTGCCTCTGCACTGTAGAAATAGTCTAGTTTTACAGCACTTCTGGGAGCTATCATGGCTCAATGCTATGGAATTTTGGGAACTGTAGTGTTATGAGACATTTAGCCTTCTCTGAAGAGCCCTGGTGGCACAGTGGTTAAATGTCTTTACTGCAGCCACTCACTCACAAACCACAAGGTTGTGGGTACAATACTAGCCAGGGGCTCAGGTTCAACTCAGGCTTTCATCCTTCTGAGGTCACTAAAATCAGCACCAAGCTTGTTAGAGGCAATTATTTTACATATTGTAAATCACATAGGCAGTGCTTAAGTACACTGATAAGCTGTCTAGAAATGTACTTGCTCTTGCCATGACAAAGTACAACTACCCCAGAATTCCATAGCATTGAGCCATGGCAGTTAAAAGTGGTGCCAACCCAGAATATTTCTGTAGTGCAGACTCAGCTAGTATTAACATTTAGAATCTTACATCCATTTAATTCATTGAAAGGCTCATGCTGTCACATATGGGATTTTGCAGCATGGCCTTTATATTTTGGAGTTTGGACATGGAGTTAGATTTTTAAAAGTATAATATTTTCATTTTGTGGTGAAAGTTTGTCTCCCTAAAATGTAATCTAGGCTGGAAATCTGAGTATTTTTAGTTGGTTCGAACAGGTTAACAAGTATTGAGGATTTGTAGAACATTTTTTATGCATCATGGCAGGTGAGGCCAGTGTTATCTTTGGACACACTCAGTCCTTTGTCAGTCCTCTCTATTTCAAAGAACAGTGACTTGTTGGTTTCATTACTATATAGGATTTGGTAGCATCTGGCTACTTCAGTTGACTGTTTCAGAAGACCCACTGCTGTCATTCATATGCTAATGGCCAAAGTATGTTAGGTGTGCTTATATATGATGAGTACTGATATGGGACATAAGCTGTGATGACTATCAACTCAACTACCATGCGCTTTCCCATGTGATTACTAGGAATGCATAGATATGTCCATTTTCTTTGTTAGTCTGTAACCCTGCTTCGATCCACCGGGAGAGGCAGGGAAACATATTCTAACCTATCCCCAGGATAAGTAAATCTGTCACTTTCCCTTCAAATTGCCTGAATTTTGGTAAATTCATTTTTTTAAATCACCCATTGCTAGCACTTACACTGTTTGTCATTTCACTGAAAGGTAACAACAAGAAGACCACTAACAGTTTCTGTTTGTAAACCTGCCTCATTGGCTGGCAATGGAGCAGTCCCAGATAAAAAAAAACTGAGAATGCTACAAGTTCCTTAAGCAGAGGTAATATGAATTGAGAAGAAAATTTTCAATGAACAGCCTACCATTTAAAAGGTAGAGACCAATTGTTAAATGGCTTTCAAATTATTCAGATTAGTTCAGTTTGGCGTATGCAAACTAAATGTAGTCTGCTGTGTGTTGTCTGCTATTTAATGACTTTCTTTGTAGAATCTCTCAAACTCAAAACATGTTGAGGAAAGCAACTGTATGCTTACCTCTCTGTACTAGTTTGTTGAAAATATGTTTTCATAGCTGAAGGCCATATAATCATTTTCTACCTTATTCCTAGCTCAATTAAGATGATATTTTTTTCCTGTTAATGGTTTCCTTTTATGTATCTTCCTTCTCATGTTTCTATGGGTGTTTCTTTCTTTCTTGCAATGGACCAGCACTGCATACTGATGAAACAAAAATTACTGTTAACATCTGTGAAAATAGGTGAATATGTGCAGCTTGATACTTTGTAAAATTCTAAAGCCTTTTTTGAGGAATGGCAAGTAAATTAGTATAGATTACAGCTATATTGAAATCGAGGAAAGACATTTATAACACTGAAATTTTTCTGTGTTTTGATGAATCGTGAGATTCTATCCACAACATATTTTTAAGAATTTTAGGAGGTGTACATATCTTGTGTCTGGTGGGACATCATTGAATTCATTGTTGTTAGTTTACCAATTTGAAAACATTCTAAAGTGTTGTTTAATCCATTTTGATTTGTTATCTCCTTAATTCTGTACTTGACTTCTCCTAAACTTGAATGAAATTTGGACTATAATTCCCCACCAGCATGAACACTGAAGATGTTGTGAGTTGCAGTCTCTTGGACATAATAAATTCTTAGTTAGTTGCAGTGGACCCTTGGTACCTGCTGAAGTTTGATTCCAGAATCCCACATGGATATCAAAATCCATGGATGCTCAATCCCATTATATACAGTGCCAAAATCAAGGTTTGCTTTTTGGACTTTTATTTTAAAAAATATTTTCAAGTTTGGAATGGTTGAATACATGGATGCAGAATCCATTGCTATTACAAGTCAACTATATTATGTATGTATGCTTAGTGAGTACTTAGGCTGGATTTGACATTTAAAAATGGTTAAATATATATGGTGATGAAATCATTGCTAAATGGAATTTTAATCTAGATTCAGTTTGTGAATGTTTTCCGAGAAAATGCTCATTTTCAAATGTAATTATGAGCAAAATCAAAATGAAGCAAAATGAAATCAAATGAAATAAAAAGTCTCCAGTAGGTAACATTTCATGAATATACTTGGTGCATTTTAAATGTGCTATCACTTTGAAAGGCAGTTTTTCTGTGCTTTTTCAAGATCCTTTCACTCTTGCAGATCTCTCTGTATAATTTTCATGATAAAATATATGCTTTTATCTATTCATGTATTTTTACCAGCCACCTAACTAGAATCTAATATTTTAAAAGGCACTTTCCAGGACTCATTTGTGGTTGGTTTGCTGCAGAATAACAATGTAAATTATTTGTGTTATGCTTGCTGAGGCTGATGGAAGTTGGAGTAGAGCAACATCTGAAGGGCCACTTGCTTTCCATCATGAAATGACAGCATTGATGTGAACAGCAGGTAATGCCATTCATAGTTGCACTCATAGAAGACACCCTTCCCATGAGGAGAACATACCTTCTGAGAGCAGATTGCCCTTCTATGAATAGAGCAATATATGTATTTTAAAACAGCATTTTTCTGGATTTCATTATTGTCAAACCTTGTGTGCAAATGAAATTAGATGTTCCAACACTAAAAATTCTGTGTCCTCCTGAAAATTAAGCATATTTGTAAGTAAACTATGGAAAACCATTGTCGTTGTTTGTGAGTGTGTTGTTGCTGCCACCCTTTGGCCTGGAGCCCTCAGAGGCACTGGACTGAGCTGCCTGCTGCCTCCTCCCTCCCTCCCTGACTGCCTCTCTCTCCTGGCAACTGGTCCTTCTCCTCTGTTCCATCCTCCTCCTCCACCACGGCTGCCTCTGGCAGCCCATGCCCCTCTCACCCCCCCCCACTGCCGCCCAATAGCCCCTGATAGCATGGGCACGGGCATGGCCAGAAAGGATGCTGCTCCTGGGGGGCTGCTGTTCTCCTCCTCCTCCTCCTCTGGCCCCTCAGGTGCCCCTCCACTTCAGGTCGAAGCAGACAACCAGGTGGCCTCTCCAGCCTTTTCCCCCTGGAAGGACTTTACAGGGCTCTCTGGTCAAGGTGGCTCTTGGAGGCTCTCAGCTGCCAGAAGCCTCTGAGTCCCCTCCCAGCTGCTGCAGTGGTTCCATAGCCATCCTCTCCTGGGGCTTCCCTGGCAAGGTCTGGGGGGGGGGTGTCCTTGTCTTCCCCAAAGCTGAGAAAGTATGTCACTTGGTGCCCAGCGCCCAAGGTTCACTCCTGCCACTGCTCCCTCCTCTGGCTACATTCAGGGCACAATCCAATGTGGAGGCTCCTGTGGGGCTACTGAGGGAGTGGGATGGGACCCAGTGGGCCTCCCACTGTGGGGAAAGGGGCTTTGGTTCAGCCCTGCAGGAACCCACTCCCAAGAGCAGCTGGGGGGGGGGGCTTGACTAGGGTCAGCAGGCATGAAAGTCCCAAGGGAGAGGGCAGAGGCAAGTGGAGGGACTTCTCGTCTGACAAAGGACATTCCCTAAAAAGGAGGATGCCTGAGGAGGGGAGAAAGGCGGGAGGCAGGAAGATTTGTTTAGAGGGGTTTGCCATTGCCTTCACCTGAGGCTGATGGAGTGTGACTTATCCAAAGTCACCCAGCATGTTTCCATAGCTGGGCAAGGAACCCAGTCTTGGGTGTCCAGAGTCATAGTCCATTGACTCTTTGCACCACACTTGGCAAGGTTTGTTCAGAAAAGGTTTGCCACTGCCTTCTCCTGAGGAAGGAAAGGCGGGGGACGGAAGGCAGAAGGGGGGCTCTTTTGGCTTCCTCTTTGCCAGGGCTGTTGGGCATCTCCACACCCACCTGATGATTGACATTTAAAAGAAAAACACCCCAGCTAGTGGGAATGACAAGGATATATAAAAAGACATGAATGCACAGGAATTATTGAAAATTTCCCTTCCATAGTGGGAACTACACACAACTGGAATCGATTCATCGACCTGATGTCAAAGTGAATTGTGAACCAATTTAAATGTAGGTGGGAATGAGCCCTAGGTCTCCCAGTGTCCTAGTCAAACACTCAAACCACTACACCATGCTGGCTCTCTGGGATATATATTAAATTAAATTTTACACTAAACCCAGGACTCAAGGCGTCTTATAATATTAAGACTGGGTAGAAGAATTTGAATGAGTCTGGGGAGAAGATGCTGGCAAGTGTTAAAAGTGCTAAAGTCAGGTTTGGTTTGTGGCCAATATTTTTATTAGCTCTATTTTTATAGGGTAGCTTAATCATGTGAGTGCTACATTTCCTCATGTTATTAATATCTGTTGACAGATTATCTTCTAAATTACAGTGTTTTTAATTTAATTTCTTCCTGGGATTGGCTACACTGTATTTGCATAATAGTGTTGGGGCTCTTTAGACTGAACATGGCATTAATCAATATAGTTCCACTAATCTTCTTGATCATAGCTGTTATGAAAAATGATACATGGTTTTCCATCTCTTCTATAAAGAGACATATTGTTACAGTCACACTACTTGAATTGTGCTGACACTGAACTTTCACGACAATTCCACAGGCTCAGCTGCTCATGCATCGGCAATCTAGCTTTTTTGAGTGAAGGGGACGTTACCAGGTTGGTTGTTGTAAAATCTCCCCCTCTTTTATGGACAAGTGTAGCTTTCTGTGATTAGCTAGGGACTGAGAAATCTTGGAAAGTGGATAAGTCAGCTAATTGGCAAATGGCTGAAGGGATGGCAAAAGTTATGTTTGGAAGTTACTTTAGGGAAAATGCCTACCTGCACAAGCTACTCTGCATGCATTAAACTGATCTCCACTGTTGTGTGGTAGGAGGCTGATCCAAGGTCACTGGTTAGATTTCATAATTCATTGCAAATCTGAATGTGGATTCATACATCTAGTTCTTGCACCACCATACAAAGCTGATTTATAGGGAAGATTGAAGACTGATATATAGGGAAAATTTATGTAGGAAGATTTGAACATTTGTTCAAAGCTACTGTATTTTTCTCAGGGTTTGAGTGAATCATTCAAAGTTCAAGCTGAAACTTTGTCCTCCATTTACTGTGTTGTGTGAGAAGTGGAAAGGTCTCCAAAATGTTATTTCACCTAATAGCACTGCATGTGTTGGAATATAAGGTGAACTAAGGACACAGCTTGATTTTAACCCCAAGCTGTCTTACTTCAAGTCTTTCATAATTCAAAGCTTTAGCATCAACAACAAAATACACAAACAAATCCAACAAAAGATTTTGGTAATTATTGTACAGCTTATCAAATATTTTACAGTCCCTTGAGGGTCAATTTTTTTCACTTGCATTTAGATAATTACTTACTAACCCAGCATATTTGGGTAGCAAAAGGAAAATGGAAAGTTGTACTCTTGTATCTCTGTCAGTTCCAGGCTGACAGTAGGCGATGCCCTTAAATTCTTGCTGAATTCAGGAATAAAGTTGACAGACTTGCCTTTAACAAGGGCACAAGTGAGAGAAAACATGGCTTGAATAACTCAGATAATGTTTGATGGAGCCTTTTATCATTATTAGGTTTCTGCATATAGAGTACTTCATTAGTGACAAGAGTTTGTTATTATGTGATGACTTTTGGGAGAAAAAAGATGAGAAACAAGAAAGGGGGGGGGGCTTTCCATTGTTCCCATTAGGCCTTGGAGGAAGACAAGGCTTTTTGTCAAAGTATGGAAAACACACTTATTTATACAGAAACTTTATTTTATTTTATTTTTTTACATAAAATGTGCATTTTCCTAGAGACTTGTATCCCCTCCCCAAGATAAAATTCAGGACTAGAAAATACAGAAGCAATTAAAAAAAATGGCAAAATAAAATGGTGGCAGGTACATACAAATTTTAAAAAATGGTTTCAAAAATAAAAAGTAAGCAGGATTTGTATAGCATTTCACAAAGACAGAGGTTACCTAAGCAACAGTTTTGTGCTTGAAGATTACTCTGTCCATTATCTGGATTTTATTTTTTAAAAAAATACATACATTGTATCACATATTAAGTCTACATCTAGTAAGAATAATCTTAAAATTGTATGATAATAGTAATCTGTATTCCTTAAATATAGGAAGCAATGTTCTGTATAATGCTAAATAAGCGTAAAAGCTGTGGCAGTAGTAGATGTAACAACTGTGTTGTTTCATTTGATAATTCCACATTTAGGACATACAAACTGTTCATGGTTTGTGACCAACTGCCATTACCAGCTCCAGTGAATGGAAAGGTCAAATAACTACTTAGTTTCCAAAAGGGGGATTAAGCTTACTACTCCCAACTATCCAAATTTATCCCCAGACTGTGAAGATCTAAACTGCCTAAGGATGTTCTCCCCAAAATCCACCATTCTTCCTGTTCTTATTGGTTATTTTATGTAGAATACTGTAGATGTAATAATTTCCACATTGTATAGTGTCTTCACTTCTCCCCCAACCATTTATATTAACAATGCAATAAGGCTGCTATGAATCCCAATTTTGGGAGGAAAGCAGGGTATAAATAAATTATTGTTGTTATTATTGTTGTTGTTGTTGTTGTTGTTGTTAAATGGCAAGAATGCAAACAAACTTAGTGGAGTTAGTTGCATAAGCTTTCTTTTTATATGGTGTTTGATCAATGTGCAACACAGAATGAACATATTCATAAAACCACACATGAAAAAGCTTAAAACATTTATGCACATTAAGAATGCTTCTTTGCAGTATATTATTAAGGTGTGCCTATGCATCATAATGGACAATTCATCCACTCTCAGCCTCAGAAACCCTGTCTGAAGCAACTTGCTAAGAAAATCTCATGATTGATTCACTTTAGGGTCTTTATATGTCAGATATGACTTTAAGGCATGCAACAACAACAACAACAACAACACATCATTAGTTTAATTATAAATGCACTGAAGAAACTGAAAGCCTTCTCAAACATGAGAATGCTCTTGAATTAAGTTCAAACCCCATAAACTGAAATTTGGAAGAAATAAAACAGAGGCCAGAGCAAACTCATGGAACAGTAAATTCACAGAAAGGACAAAGTTGATTCAGCCACTGGACTCCACCACATTCACTTTTCATGAAGTACCTAGGGTACGAATGTTGTATTCATGTCCTACTTGTGGATATATGTACAGAATGCTTGATGGGAGAGGCCTTTGGTCTGATCCATCAGGGTTCTTCTTGCATTCTTATGCTGCTTGCAGAATAAGAATATCCTCAGTTGTATGTTTTGGGGATCCAGGGAAAGCGGCTTGTACAACTTTAGAAGTAGCAATTAGCATCCATAAAGCTAGGGAAGAGGCATTTCCATAATCACCATTCTGGGGCATTTCCCCTTTGCTGCCATTAGTGGTTTTGTGGAAGACAGAAAAGGAAGCCACTTACAAACGTGGTAAGAATACTTCCTCCTCAACACCTTTGAGTATTTAAACTATGCTGCTGTACTCCCTTGTACTTTGGGAAGACTAGCTGGTTCTATTATCTATTTGTTTTTACTCTTAATATTTTCTTTGCCTTGCTCCAACTCTTTTTTCACTCCATGCTGGTCTTCTCCCACAGAGACACAGTCCTTTCAAGGTTTATTTCCTGAAGGTTTATGATTTTTATATTATTTTCATACTGCTGTGTACAACTTTCAGGCCAAAAATGCCATAACCCATTTTTTTCACTTTTATATTGGACAGCTACACCAGAACCAGAAGTTAGAAATCTTAGTGGGGATATATCTCCCATAATTCCCCACGTAGGCTGGCCACTGACCTTGCTGACTGGGAGACTGTAAAATTTGTATCCCAAGAAATAATATTTCTGAAGACTCCTTCTTATATCTCTTTCTCTCTCCTCTCTAACACATCTAGGGAATACAGCAGTAGGATCTCTGCTATTCTAGCGATGGAGAGGACAGAAATGGAGAGGGCAAGTTAAAGCAGTCTGACTTTAGACTTGCCCATAAGTAGATTCCACTATTTGGACTAAATGCCAAGCCTTCCTCTCCCTTGAGGGAGAGAGAGGCAGGCTAGCTCCACTAGGCCTGCCTGGAAGAAGACAAGCCCTCCCTTCAGCCACCATCTTGAGGGAGAGGAAGGCAGGCTAGTTCCAACAGGCCTGCCTGAAAGAAGAAAGCCCTCCCTTCATCCACCATCTTGAGGGAGAGAGAGGCAGGCTAGCTCCAACAGGTCTGCCTGAAAGAAGACGAGCCCTCCCTCCGGTCCATCTGCCTTGGTCCGGGCCTCAGAGGAAGAGAAGAACTGCTGGACCTGATTCCCTCTGCTCCTCACCATTCCCTTCTCCATTTGTGTCATGTCTTTTAGATTGTAAGCCTGAGGGCAGGGAACCGTCTATTATCCCCTCTGTTATAAACCGCTCGGATTCCCAGTGATTGGGCGGTATATAAATAAATCCTATTATTATTATTATTCGTGCTTAATGTTGTATTGCAATATTTTTCTTATAACTAATTAATTTTTTTAAAAAAGCCAAAGTATGGCCTCAGAATTCCCTTAGTATCCATGATAACTGTCATTTGTTTAGGTTAACCTATTTAATGCTAAGACAGACAAATACTTTTATTATTATAGATGAAATTTGACTTGTTGACTCTGTCCTATTCAATTCTGTATGATGCGTTTGGTAAAATATTTATAACATATTTTGATTTTTAATGTGGTTGCTTTGGGCACTGTCCACTGTGGAAAAGTGGCATATCAGCTAAACTAATTTTTATCTTACTGTTGCCAGAACTGTCAAATTGAGTATTGAGACATTATAAGAGCTGAGCTGCTGTTAGTAAGGGGACATAGTATTCTAATGCAAAGCTTGCTGGTATATACAGTTTCCTACAAGCAAAAATTGTTGGTTTTCCTGACAATGTGGAACAGACCTTTTTTTTTTACCCAACTCTGATTTTTTTACTTTTCACACCCTAGTCTTGTTCCTCACTTGTATTCGTAAAACAAATTGTTCCAAAGTTCTCATAATATTTGAAAGCTATTAGCATTCCTTACTTTGAGTCAGATTCTAGCTTTTCTTTTTACGTCTTCCTTTCCAGACAGATTAATGGTTACTGGAAGTGAAGACCATGGCAAATGTCCAATGGGAACTATCTGAATCATGGTGGGCAAAGGCAATTTTCTACTACATTGCTAGGTCAGAGAACACAGCTTCATTCAGTGATCGCTGAATTATTGATGAACTGCTGAAAACACATTTCTGCCTTTGATGTCAGCCTTGTCTCATAGCCTCAGCAGGCAGTGAACATTAGTCAGAACCTCTGGGCAGAAGTCCAGTATATATCCAAAATGCTCAGTTTATAGGAAGTATGCAGTTAGTGTCCATCTTATGAAAGACAATATTTTCTTAAAGGTATTTCCCTGTAAACTACAGTGCCATTCATTATTCCTAGAACAGATTTTTCATGTCAACATTAAATGAGGTTTGTGCTTGAGTTTTCTGGATGTAATTGAATACCATCATTGCAACCACTCCCCACCAAGATGAAGTCCATCCCTTTGATTTGAAAGGAACCTATATACAGATAAGTGTATTTCACTCTATATCACAACCCACTTCTCTGCTTCTTATTTAGGGATGCTTCTGATATATGTTTTTAATTGGATTTTGGAAAGGAAAATCCTTACAGAATCAGATCCAGGACTTACTGGTAATACCAAAACATGGTGGGATCTACCACTTTAAGAGATCTTTCAAGATCTAAAATTTACAGAAGTCCTGATGCCTGTCCAGAAAGACTGATAGCAATCATTGCAATGTAAACTTATAGGAGGTGTTGTATTTTTGTTGCACATGGAATTTTGTTTATAGTGCATGATACTGAATCAGATTTTGAACTTTATCGCATGTGCCCTGGAACAGGCCCGTTGCATCCTAAAAAGGGGGTGTTCTGGGGATGGAATGGGCCTAAGAATGGAGTTTACTGCACAATGGAACGCCGCTGCTGCCGCTGGACATTCCAATCGTGTCCTACATCCGTTCCAACAGGTGCGATTTCTGTTCCAAAGCGTTCTCAGAAATTGCGCCCCCTGGAATGGATGTAGGACGTGATTGGAATGTCCTGCAGCAGTGGTGGCATTCCAGTGTGCAGTAAACTCTGTTCTTAGCCCCATTCCATCCCCAGAATGTCCCCTTTTTAGGACACAATGGGCCTGTTCCAGGGCCCGTGCGATAAAGTTCATTTAATATGGTTGAACATTTAACATATTTAAAGAAACAAATTTCTAGAAAACTTTCATAAACATAAAATATACCATATTATGTACATTATCCTTTCACATCTCAATCACTGCTGAGTAGGTGTGTGCTATGTTTAGGGACACTGAGGAATTCAGTCCTTGGGAATTCTGATCCATGATCAACATCCCATAGACCAACATGCAGATCAGAAGATAGTTACCCATAGGATTTATCACTTTTGGAATGTTGCAACTGGGGTCAAAAACATATCAGAATATATGTATGCATTTTGAGATAAAATATGTTTATAAATGTGTATTTTGAGATTATATATATATATATATATAGAGAGAGAGAGAGTTAAATAAGAGTTTCATTTTCAAATTAATGCAGAATTAGGACAAAACTTTGTCCCATGACTAAACACAGTGACACTGACAAAATAAAATAAAATAAATGAATTCATCCTTCCTTGCAGCTTCAGGTTGTAGCCTTGGTGTATATAAACTGGGATCTGCCCATGAATGTGAAGAGCCTTTCCACTTCATGGATTCTATCACATAGCTGGTGAAATGCTAACAAAATTCAAGTTAAGGAAGATTGATGGTCTTTGTAAATGATTCATAGATCCACCATAAAATTACAGTTAGGTGATTAAAATGTTTACATACACAATTAAAACTACAATACTTTTGAGAATCACCTCAAAGTTGAAAACCTGCCAGTCTTTTTGATCAGACCTAACAACTTTGTTTTGTATCAGTTCCCGAAAGGATGAAAATATTTTACCATAGCACCTAAAAGTCAACACAGTCCTCAGAGCATCTTCCCTGGGCAGTTTTCAAAGACAAATTTATGTTCATCTATTTAAAGAAAAAGGAGTTTTGTGGCACACTTTAGACTAACCAAATTATTTCAGAATAGGCTTTCATGGGCCATGGGCCACTTTTTCAGAAGTATTTTATGTTAAAACAAATTGTTTGGTTACAAATTCATAAAGATGAGACAATACTTTTTCTTTTTTATTCTGAGCAGGAAATTTGATAAAACATTTTTACTTTGCTGCTAAACCATTCCAAAGCATTCTCCATTTGAGGCTGATCCCAGATCCCTATAAATCTGAGGATGGGTTCAAACTGCCCATATGCTACTGGCTCACCGTGACCAACTAACCCATCAAATCTCCAGTAAGGCCCTTTATCTTTTGAAAGGCTATTGTAATAAGTTTCCCAAGATTCTCTGTTTCCTAAAAGAACTGGTTATGTGCCTGTAAATTATCCCAACTGTTCTCTCCCTTTCTATATCATTAATGACTGGCAGGCATGGGATTAGAGCGGTTTAATAACCAAAAGCCTAGGCTGGCAACAAAACATGGACTATTGGGACTATTATTCCAGAGATCACCTATGGACACTAGCCTTGTCATTAGTCAACTTCCCCAACATAGGCAAAACAGTTGGTTGTTTTCATTTCCTCTCCATAAGGCACAAGGGACAAGCCCCCCCCCCCCACCTCAGTAATTCAGAGTGAAAGGAGTAGAATTCTTGCAGAATTCAGCTTATGCTGTGAAACATATCATTCATAGAAAACAATCAGAGCTTGGAATGTTGGGTTTAAAAATTAATTTGTTAAGACTAATAGCTGGAAAGGTGGAAATTAATTGAGTGTCATTAAGCTGGAAAAGTAGTAATTTAATTCATTGAATTAAGTGTTAATTGCTTCCATAATTAAAGTGTTAGTTTTTTTTTCAGAAACTGTGCAGTTCATGGAGAATTACCGGTTTGGGTGTCATTGCTGTCCATTACTTACACATGTTCTTATGTTTCCATTAAAGTGCTCTTTTTATTATTTTCAAATAGCCTTCCACAGCATGGAAGTTTACAGAAGCATTGGACTATAAAGCCAGATTCCAACTGAGGTCTGGAGATCTGTGGCAGGCGTGTCACTAAATCACATCTGAAAACTTCCAAACTGAAAAAAGCTGCCCTAAAAATATCTAACAAACTATTCAATTATTTACACCACTAATCTGCATATTTCTTCTTTTCACCTCTACTCACCCCCACCAATAGGTTTGTTCTTCAGTTACCTTTCAAACTGAATGACTTTCTATTCTCAGCTGGAAAAGGTAAAGAAGGAATGAAATTTTCATTCCAGTTAGAGGACACTGTAGTGCAGCAGCAAGTGGCTGCAAAGATCAGTTGATCAGTCAAGAGTGGAGGATACATAAGACACTTTTTCAGTGTCTAAACATACACAGAATATGTTTGTACTTTACTGAATAACTTTTCTACATTCCCACTTGCTTCATATGATGATCAAGACTCATTGGAGTGAGGAGCTAACTACTACTACTTATCATTATTAATTTAAATTTATATTTCACCTCCCCCCCCCCACTGGAATTCAAGGTGGCTTACAAATAAAAAGAAACACAGTACAGCTATAACATACCAAAAGTTCACATTGAAATGTAATTCAAATGCCAATAACGTTAAAACAATTTAAATAATACAATTAAAGAAATAAAAAGCAGTTTGAAATGAGTACAATTAAAAGCAATGTAGCAGCCTATCAAAAAACTTTTATTTCAAAACATTTGATCTTCAATTCAATCAGCATTTAGCTAGTTACATTTAACTAGTTATTTTCAAGCACAGTACCACAGAGTGATTCACAACAAGGTCCAACATGATTTGCAAACAGAGCACAGCTACTTCCACACTAGAAATAGTATATGACATTGCTGTAAACCTCATTTTAATGACTTCTTTAAAAAGATTTGCAATAATTATGTTGAGTACAAAACTCTTATTTGCATATTCAACAAACAAGCAAAGAATCTGAGTCTGAATGAATTGCAGGCACAGAGCTGTAAAAATCAAAGAGGAACAGTGTATTTTGTTAAGAAAATCAAAGTACAATGAAAATTACAGAAAGTCTCTCGAAACTAGAAGAAATAATGTTGAAAGGGAAACCAGCTGCTCTATCAAGATTCTATAAGACATTATTGGATTACCAGATGGAAGGAGATCTAGTTAAAGAAAACATGATCAATTGGGCGAAAGACTGTAAAAAATCATTGGAATTAAGACAATGGGAAATATCGTGGCGACAAAGAATGAAATATACTGTAAGTCAGGATATAAAGGAAAATTTTGTTAAAATTATGTATAGATGGCATTTATCTCCGGAAAAACTGTGTCGAATCTATGGTAATGGTCAAATCTTTTGTTGGAAATGTCAAAGGGAGAAAGGTACGTTTTATCATTTATGGTGGAATTGTGTATATGTAGAATATTTTTGGAAAATGATAGTTAAAGGAATTAAAGAAATATTGGACATAGAGTTAAAGCACAAACCTGAAATTTTGTTATTAAATATGTTGGAGGATGAGATGGAAAGAAGATTCGGCAAAATAATTTTCTACATGTTAACAGCTGCCAGATTAACGTACGCAAAATACTGGAAAAAAAAAAGAAAGACATTATGTTGGAAGAATGGATTCTCAAATTATTAGAAATGATGGAAATAGATATACTCTCGGAAGGATTAAGAGATAACTTAGCCATAAATGCAGAAGCTAAAGAAAAAAGGAAGCAGGATAGAAAGGTCTGGGAAAAACTGTATAGTTACATAAGGGGAAAATGGCCTAACATACAAGACAAAATCTAACAAGGTACTTACGTAGGTAAGTCAGTTTAAAAGAAAATTAAACGTTTAAGAAAGTAATATAAACAAGGAGAATGAATTAAGATCAGGAAAGTCAAAAGTGTTATAGGTGAAGTCAAAACAAAATCAGTTACTACTAACAAAAAGATAGACAACTAGAGTCAATAAAATAAACGGCAAGGGTTCAGACCAAGGAAGTCAGTTTTGTGTTGTCTAGTCTAGGGAATGTATGAAGAGAAGGAGTATGGAAGGTATTTTAAGTTTAGGGGAGGGGGTGGGGGGAGGGAAGGGGACGATAGAGATGAATGTTATTGGTTTATGTTATATGTTATATGTTACATGTTATGTATGTGTACTTTATTTGTAATAAATAAAATTTAAAAAAAAGAAAATCAAAGTTTACATAGAATGTGAAAGGAAAGAGGAAGAAATGTTTGGAGATATTAGAATACACTGGGGCTTGTATCTGCTGGGGTTTGGGTTCAGAACCCATGTTGATACCAAAGTATGTGGATGTCCAATTCCCATTAAATAAAATGGATATTAAAATGATGACCCTTATATAAAATAGCAAAATCAAGATTTACTTTTTTGGAATTTATATTATTTTAAAAAATCAAGCTGTTGATGCTTGAATCCATGGATAAAGAATCTGTGGATGTGGATGGCTGACTGTACAAGCTTTTTCTACAACCTAATTATGACATTGTTTTTGGTCCTTATGTTCTTTGTTAAAGAAATATAGATCCTTGATGGCTCATTCATTGGAAGCTAATAATGCAGGTGCTATCTAGACAAGCTGTACCTTTCCAGGCCTCCCACATCACTTGGCATCCTCTTTTTAACTGGAGCTACTAGGACTTTAAACTTGAGAGAAACATGCATGACCAATGTGTCAGCTGGGAACTCTATTTGCTCCAGAAAGAGGGGAGCCATTGGAGAACAAAGAAAAGAAAGAGACAATTGTTTCATGATTTTCTGGCCAGTTGCCCAAAAGAAAGGTTTTTCTCTTTGTCATAAGAAAAGAGCTTTACAAAGAAAATGACTTTTTTTTGGGGGGGGGGTGTTTTTAAAAGTTATCCTGTTTTGCTGTTCATGGTAGGGAAGGGAAACCAGTTTAACAGGGACTAATCCACTTTTTCTCATGAAACAATCTCTGTGGGACACAACCATGAAGGCAAAAATGGTATGAACCTATTTGAGATAAACCCTCCAAGGTAAAATAGGATTAAGTACACACAACACATACACACACACACACACACGGGGTGGGGGGTGGGAAGAGTCTGCCTGAGTGGCAGACATTCTTTAGCCATTTTAAATTCCAATAGTTAACCATGCCAAGTACTTTAAGTGACTGGATACAATACTGGATCTAATTACATATTTCAGGTTTTTATCATAAGATGTGTGGCAGTCCAGTTATGGGAAAAGTTTTTATGGTTAACACTGCAGTCTTCCAAACTACAACTTCACTTAAAGATTCCCTTTGTTCCCTTGTGCCTGGAATATACATATCTCATAAAATTTTCATGGTAGCCATTCCTGTTCTATAAACAATCCTTAGATTTAAAAAAAATCCTTCAGTTAGGGGAGAATAGTATGTACATAATTCTTCCCTGCAGTGTAATTAATATAAAAATAAATGTTACCTAAGAGTCACATATTCCTGCTACTTCAAAACTCCTGAAGACAAAGGAATCTATATGGAGCTCTGTTCTGTCAAACAGTAATCATGATGAAGTTCATTAAGTGCTGTGCAATGTGATCTGCTTCAGAAAATTTGTGCACCAGGACAGCACATATTGTATATTGAAAAAGAGAGATTAGCTCTCTGTCTCTCTAATCTTTCTGTCTCACCCATTGTGAAATTGTGGAATTTCAAGGAAACAGATAAAACAGTAGTATAAAATACTTCCAAATTAAAACAATAAAATGGATAAAACCAGCATTAAAATCATATTATATACAATGGTGTTGAGCTTCCAAACCATTCAGGGCTTTAAAAATTATCACCAGCACCTTGAATTTAGAGTGGAAGTGAATGGGCAACCAGCAGAACTTAACTGGCAGTCATTGCACTGCCTTTTATACTAGTGTTATGTGCTGTTTTTATGGTATGGTACAGTAGAAATATCCTGATGCTGGTGAGAAGTTATAATCACTACAAACCTTTCACTAGTGTGACTTTTGAGCAGAGTAAATTGTGAAGCAAGATAAAATCAGATACTACCTCCTCAATCAGAGCTTAATTAGTGGCATCACTAGGGGACTGTGAGGGATGCGGACCACACCGAGTGACACCCCAGAAGAGGGATGACACCCAGCCAGGCTTTCCCAGAGCATCCTTCTCCCTGCCATGTGCCATTTTACCCATGAATAAATGGCCCAGAATAACCCCCTGCTGTGCTCCATTCTACTCACAGGTAGACCAGTGTGTGGCAGCAAGGTGTGAGGGCATGCCCTTTTGTCCCTAACCCCAGAAGGCCTGCCTCCACACCAGATGGCATCCCAGGCATTAATACCACTGCTAACAGCATAACATTATGTCCTCAGAAATGGTTCAAAACATTCCTTTGAAGTAACTGAACAGTTTGATAGTTATTGTTTTTTTTAATTTGTTTCATAAGGACAACGTTTGGGCAAAACTAGGAATCAGCTTCGGGGCCTGAGATATTTAAATATATTCAGAATGGGGTCATTTTTATAGATGAGTTGGCAGCAGGCTCAGCCCAGCTGTTGAAAGCCTCAGCAGCAACAGCGGTGACAGGAGTGGTACCCTGCCCCTACGCAGGTTCACCCCAGCCGTTAAAAACTCCAGTAACAGTGGTGGCAGAAGAAGTGGAGCCCTGCCTCTATCCAGGCTCAGCCCAGCTGGTAAAAACCTCAGTGACAGCAGCAGAGAGAGGAGTGGAGCCCTGCCCTCACCCAGGCTCAGCCCAGCAGCCAAATCACTACTGGTACTGGTGATAGTGGAGCACTGGGCAGCAGCAACAGTGTAGCAGAAGTTTCTATTTTAGCAGGCTAGGACAGTCTATTATCTGATTAAGAGTAGTTATTATATTTTACTAGTTAGTCCTCTGGGAAATTGTTATTTAATCCAAGTAATGTTAACGTTCGCGGCTTGTTATAATCTTACTGTTCTTTTTCTTGTCCATTTGTTTCTTGCTGGTCCCTCTCTTGCCAATTTGCACTTTCCAATGGCTCCAACCATTTCTCCTAATTTGAATTCTGTTTGATGCCTTCCTTCTTCTCAGCTCCCCTTTACTCGCTCCCTATGAAACCATCAGTCAGTCGCTTCTAAAGCTGGGGGAGTTCAAGATTTCTTTCTTTCTAGATCTTTCCATCTTTTTGCCCTTCCTGAAACCTGGCTCTCTGCCCAAGATGCCACAACCTCTGCTGCCCTCTCACTGGGAGGACTTTCCTTTACTCATACGGGCCGCCAAGAGGGTATTGGGGGCAGGGGGGGGGCATTTTGTTATCTAACTTATGTCAATTTCAATTACTGACCTTTTCACAGTTGCATTGCTTTCCTACATACCATGCTATTCATCCTTTTCAGCCTCTGCAACTACAGGTTGTAGTCATCTACCATCCACCTGGACCATCTGCATCAACTCTGATTTCAACTCTTGCATGACTTTTTTCCTTTCAGACAGGTCCCCACTTTAATCCTAGGGTACTTTAATATTCGTATGGACGACCTTAATGATCCGTGGCTGCTCGCTTTAATTCTTTTTTATCTTTATTTGTGTTTGAACTCCACTCTGATTTACCATTCTCTTATACATGGTCTCAATTTAGTTCTCACCAAAAAATGTGTCATCTCTGATTATGTGGCCAGTGAATTTCGGTTATCTGATCATCATCCTATTTCTTTTGCCCTTTCCCATTGTCCACCCCCTCATCAACCTGCTCATCATTTCTTTAGAGATCTTTCTTCTCTTAATTCTGAGTCCTTCCACCAAGCTCTAGACTCCTCGCTTTCTTCCTTAGATTTAGGTGACTCCGTAGATCCAACTGTTTCTCTATTTAACTCAACCTTATCTGCAACCCTTGACAGTTTTGCCTCTCTGTCACCAGGTGTAACTTAGTTTACTAAGCCACAGCCCTGGCTTACTCCTATTGTTCTGTATCTGCATTTTTGTTCTCGAGCACCCGGGCATTTATGGGAAAAGACCATGGAATGGGCAGATTTCATCCATTATAAATTTGTTCTTTCTTCCTTCTCATGTGCTATTACAATGACTAAATAGAATTATTATATATGATTGATCAATGCCAAGAAAAGACCCATACTGTCTCTTCTCGGTCTTTAACTTTCTGCTAAAGCCTTCCTTTCAACCTATTCCTTCCTCATTCTCTCCTAACAACTTTGCAATTTATTTCAATTGTAAGATTGAGTCTATTGGCTCCAACCTTCAAGTGTCTGAGTCTTTCCCTATTTTGTCTTTTCAACCATCTATATCAGTAAAATTTTCTGTTTTTCCCCCCGTCTTGCTGGACAAACTATCTAAGTTACTGACTTCTAATCCTTCATGTTCACTTGACATTATCCCTCTCGTTTAATTTCTGTTGCCCCTACTAAACTACCTTATTTTTTTCACATTATTAACTTTTCCCTCTCCACTGGTTCTTTTCCTTCTGCATTTCAACACACATTGGTTTCCCCTATTCTGAAGAAGCCCCCTCAACCCCTTCTCCCTTTCTAACTATTGTCCTATCTCACTCTTGCTTTTTTTGTCAAAAGTCTTTGAACATGCCATTTATTATTGTTGTCTTGAGTTTCTTGCTACAAACTCTGTCATGGATCCTTTTCAGTCTGTCTGTCATCCTTTCCATTCTATGGAGACGGTCCTCATGAAGATTGCAGACAATCTTCTTTTAGCCAATTTGAAGGGCTTGTATTCTGTTCTTGTTCTTCTTTATCTTTCCACAGCTTTTGATACTATTGATCACAATATTTTCGTAGACTTGCTTCTGGAGCTGAGATTTTTGGATTTGGTCCTTTTATGGTTTAGATCATATTTTTTGAATAGATCATTTGCTATGGTAATGAGAGATCACATTTCCACTCCTGTTTCATTGTCAGTTGGAGTCCCACAAGGCTCCATTTTATATCCACTGTTGTTCTTTCTCTTTACACTTTGTCTTTAAGGAATCTTATTAGTTCCCACAGTTTTCAATATGATCTATACGCCAATGATACTCAAATATATTTTTCCACTCCAGAACCCTCTTCAAACATGGAACAGCAAGTTTTGTCATGTTTCTTTGCCATATCAGCATGGATGCTTTATTGGCATTTGAAACTTAATATGTCTAAAACAGAACTGATCATCTTTCTACCTAAGCCAACTTTACAATATACTTTTTCAATTACAGTCAATAATGTTCTTATTCATCCAATGAAGGAAGCACGTAGTCTTAGCTTTATATTTGATTCCTCATTGTCATTTATCCCTCAGGTCCAGGCTACGGCTAAGTCTTGTTGATTCTTTCTCTATAATTTAGCAAAAAATAGACCCTTCCTTGCACTTTCTACCACTGAAACCTTGGCTCCAACCTTGGTTATCTTGCACCTGGAGTACTGCAACTTTCTTTTGGTAGGGCTTCCTCAGCCTTACCTTGATCCTTTTATCTCCATCCAACATTCTGCTGCCAGGATTATCTTTTCAGCCTGAAGGTTAGTTTTATTTTTGTTTTTGTTTTGGTTTTTTAAAATAGATTTTATTGAATTAAAAAACAATTTACATATCTTACAAACCGTAAATTACACATAATACACACATACAGTACAAATGGTACAAATATTTATACATATATCCCTAAATAACAAACAATACTCTTGTCCCTTAGACAACAATTTAAAACCAAATGACAATTAACATAAAAATTGACTTCCTGGAGTTTACCAATACACTCTTTCTTATCAGTTTGAAGGTGTTTAAAGATAATTTTTCTACTTCTTTTTTGAATTATAAAGGAACTGGCTTTTGCTTTTACATCAGGTTAACATATAAATTTATACAAACTGAAGCTCTGCCCTGAAACATATCTACAGGTATATATAATATGATAATGCAATAAAGATTAAATCCCAATTTTTTAAATTTTATATATATATATATATCTTTGTATAATTTAATCCATATTTCTTTCGTTTCCTTGTAAGGTTGATGGATCTTCTAGTATAAAGTAAAGAAACATAAAATTATTATCAAGAGCATCAGTAGTACCCTTTATGATGGTAAGTGATTGTTGAAATTATGAATCACATTAGTCTATGTCACATTTAATATTTTTCTTTTTTTCTAGGAACTCAAGGAAAGGATTCCAAATTTTCCTACAATTTTCCCATGAATCTCCATGCACCAAACAGGTAAGTTTATCCATTTCTATTAAGTCTAATACCTTTAATATCCACTGATTATAATCAATTATCTCTTGATTTTTCCAGTTTACTGCAAAAATTAATCTAGATGCTATTATTAAATGAAATAATAATCTCCCGTATTTTTTATCTAAACTATCATCTATTATCATACCCAAAAGGTAGATTTCTGGTTCTTGCTTAAATTTATGATCCAGTATTAATTGAATCCATTGGTGTATCTATTTCCAGAATTCTTTTGCATAAACACAATTCCACCAAAGATGGAACAAGGAGCCGGCCGCTTTTCTACATTTCCAGCAATTTGAGTCAGCACCTTTGTATATTTTTGCCAGTTTCGTAGGGGTCAGGTACCAACGAAATTGCATCTTATAGTAGTTTTCTCTTAGTTGTATACTTAATTCTTGTTCTCCAGTTTTTCTCCCATTGGGCTAAAGGCAGTGTGTGTTGAAAATCCTGGGCCCATTTAGACATCGCAACTTTAATGTGTTCTTCTTTCATCTCTTGGGCCAATAATAGTTTATAAAATTTAGCTATTTTTTAAGGTTTATTCGAAAAAAGAATGTCATCTAGTTCAGTTTTACCTATGTCAAAACCAGGATTAGTTTTATCTATACAAAATCTTTCTTTTATTTGCCTGTAGGTGAACCAACCTATATTCAACCCTTATTTAGTTAATGTTTCCAGAGTTTTCAAGCTTATATTATTTGTTGATTTATCAATTATCAAAAGATGATGGTAGTTAGCCCAACATTTTGGTATGAGATCATAATTTAAATGGAATGCTTCATTAATTGAGACCCAGAGAGGGATTTGGGGAATAGTCTAGGTTTAAGTTTTTGCCAGGTTGTTTTGTTATTAAGGCTTTTCTTATACAGGGATTTTTAAAGTCCTGATATGCTTTTAATTTCTCATAAAAAAGATAAGCGTGTCAGCTGAAGACGTTGTTGTATCCTTCCAATTGTAATAAAGGCTTATTATCAAGTGTACACCAGTCTCATAGCCATTCTAGACAACACACGTAGAAATAGAGTTTGAGATTGGGACTTGCCAGACCTCCATTCTCACAGCTATCCTACATTTCTTTAAGTCTAACTCTTGCCTTTTACCCTCCCCAGATGAATTTAGATAAGTCTTTATGCCAGATTTTAAAGGGTTTTTCATTGGTTAGAATAGGGATGTTTTGAAACAGATACAGAATACGAGGTAGAATATTCATTTCTATTGTGGCCGTTCTACTCATCCATGAGAGGCCTATCTTATCCCATTTATCCATATCTTTTTTAATGCTTTTCCAGGTACTTTTGTAATTATTTTGGAAAAGATCTCTATTGTTAGACGTGATTACAATACCTAGATATTTAATTTTGTTTCTAATTTGATATGTAATCTTTGATTGTAATTCTTCTTTCTCTTTTCCTGACATATTCATTACTAACATCTATGTTTTGTCTTTGTTAAGTTTCAGCCCGGAAAATATGCCAAATTTGTCTAAAATTACATTTAAATGTGATAAATCTTCAATTGGGTTTGCCAGAGAGATCATTAGATCGTCAGCATATGCTCTAAGTTTGTACTGTGTTTTTTGGATTTTAACCCCTGAGATTTTATCATCTTCTCTTATTGTGATGTTAAGGATCTCCAGTACAATTATAAACAGTAGGGGGATAGTGGGCAGCCTTGTCTGGTGCCCTTCGAGATATTGATTTCTTTAGTTTTTTCCCCATTGACTATTTTTTTTGTGGTTTGTTTTTCATATATTTTATTAATCCATTCTTGGAATTTTGCACCAAAATTCATTTCTTTTATCACTTCTTTCAGAAATCCCCAATCCACGTTGTCAAAGGCTTTTTGAAAATCACAGAAGATCAAAGACAATTTTTTGTCGATCATTCTGCCATGTAATTCTATTAAATTTAATATATGTCTTATATTATCTTTTATTTTCCTATCTGGTAAAAACCCACATTGACTTTCATTAATTATGTCTTTGAGAATGGATGTCAGTCTGGATGCTAGTATGTGGGTGAAGAATTTGTAATCAGCATTAAAAAGTGCTATTGGTCTGTAATTTGCAAGGTCTAATGGGTCTTTATCTGGTTTAGGAATTAGGATCGTATCTGATTGAATCCAGGATCTAGGAACACCGTTTCTCCATATATTGTTCATTACTTTTAACAGATGGTTTTTTTATTTGGTCTTTAAAAGTCTTATAGTATTCTGACAGAAAACCGTCAGGACCCGTTGCTTTCCTGTTTTTACTTGCTGTTATCGCTTCTGTTAACTCAGTTAAAGTGATATCTCGATCTAAAAGTGTTTTTGATCTTTCGTTAAGGTTTGAATCGGTCTATTTATCAAATAATTTCGGGGATTTGCTTTTAAGGAGGAATTTTCTTTAAATAAAGATGTAAAATAATTACTAAATGCATTTTTAATTTCTTTTTGATCGTTAATATATCCATTTTCTTTTTAATGGCTGTAATGGTGTGGTTTTTTTCTTTTTTCCCCCTGAGTTTGTATGCTAAAAATTTACTGGGTTTGCCAGAGTGCTCAAAATATATTTGTTTGACTCTTTTCATTTTATTATTAATTTCTTCTGTTAATAGAATCGATATTTGCTTTTGGATCATTTGGATTTCTTGCCTAATTAATCTGTTATGCGGGGATTTTAATAACAAAGCCTCTTGTTGGGTAAAGTTGTTTTGCAATTCCTTAATTTTCCTTTGATATTTTTTCCTTTGTTCTGCACTTTTTTGTATGAAAAAGCCCCTCATTACCGCTTTTGAGGCATCCCAAATGTTGTTTATATCTGTATAACCATTTGTATTTTCTTTGAAATAGTTTAACAACATTTGTCTGGCTTCTGATATTATTTTATCATTTTTTAGTAATGAGACATTTAGTTTCCAAGACCATTCCTTTTGACCCAAAAACAAAGACATAGAAACCGGATTGTGATCAGACATAACCATGGGGAGGACCTCAATCTCACCAATTCTGGTGCTCAAGCCAGCAGAGAGAAAAAACACATCTAGCCTTGCCCAAGATTGCTGGACCGAAGAGAAAAAAGTGTAGCTTTTGGCATTATTATATTTTGTGCGCCAACAGTCTAACATAGAACAATAATCCAGCAGGTCAAAGAATGCCTTAGGCAGCTTTCCTTGATTATTTTTGATTATTTTCAGCCTGAAGTTTTGATCACATTACCCCTCTGCTTTTTTTTCTTTACTTGCTCCCCATTCCTTTTAGGATTCGTTACAAGCTCTTTCTTTTAAACTTTAAAGCCAATCACAATTTGGCTCCCCTCTATTTGTCAGGCCTTATTTCTTCTTACTACTCTACTCGTGCTTTTGTCCCAGCCCAGGCTTTTCATCTCCCCAGCTCAGATTTGCCCTTTCTCTCTTATTGTCCCCTACTCTTGGTATAAACTCCTTAAATATCTGTGATGAAGAGATGAAGGGTTTGAGGATTGGTCGGCCTCAGGTCTGGGAATTGGGTAAACAATCTGCTCTGGATGGAGTTGTTCTCAAGCATATGTATAGCTTGAGACTACTCCTACTTGAGACTATTTTCTTTGTCATTGGAGGCTGAGTGGCTTTGAGTACTTGGCACTAGATTTGCTATTGCATCACCTACATATTTTATGTACAGGCAACCTCTCAATTAGACACTCTTGTAATGTGTTCTACATGCATCTGCCCTTGAAGATGATTTGGAAGCAAAATGGGGTATCTTGATTTTGACTGGAATGTTATATAGACACCATATAATACCAGCCTTAAAAGAATTGCACTAGCTGCCAGTATGGTTCTGCTCTGGATTCAAGGTGCTTGTGATGGCATTTCAAGGCACTTCTCTCTATAAATGCTTGCCCAAGAATTGAGGTCTGCAAGGGGGGGGGACTCCTCATGTTCCTTCTATGGGAGGTTGCAGGAGAGGACCTTCTTAGCTGTGGCATCATAGGTGTGGGGTGCCCTTATCTTGGAGACCTAATTGGCATCAATGGTGGATTTATTCAGGTGCCAAGCATACACATGGCTGTTTATTAAAGCCTTTGGTCCTACCTGTTTTACTTCAGAATGATTGTGCACATGGTCTTTAACTGATTACACCTTTTGAAGCATGTTTTAACATGTTAAATATGTTTTAAACTAATTAAATTGGTTCTGTTGGCTGGTATCCTGTTTGTGAGTTATAACAGCATACATCCAACTTACACTATTAGTTGTTGTGTGCTTTCAAGACTTTCTGACTTATGGCAATCCTAAGGCACACCTACCACAGAGGTTTTCTTTGTAAGATTTGTTTGGAGAAGGGCTGCTTTTGCCTTCCCATCAGGCTGAGAGAGTGTGACTTATCCAAGATCACCCAGTGGGTTTCTATGGCTGAGCTGGGAACTGAACAATGGTCTTGTAGGCCTACATAACTGAGCACATGATTTATTTATGTTTTAAAATTTTCCAGTGTCTGCAGACATGATCTAAACTAAAAACTGAGCAACAACAGATGAGGCTGGGTGGGACTATTGCTGACCCAATCAAGTTCATCTCCTCAGCCTTTTTCTAGCAATTTATAAAGAACTCGTGTTTAAGGCCAGTCACAATTACAAGGCAATTCATCAGAAATGACTTTCTCTCTCTCTTCCTCCTCACTCCAGCACAGTATTAACTTAGAAACATGGAAGAGCAGGTTGTCAATTTGGATATCATTTTGTTTTGTTTTATTATTGTTATTTGAAGATCCTATTTGTAAACAGTTAATTGTGTTCATATTTTAATGCCTAATGGAAAGGGCTGGGGAAGACTATTTTTTAAAAAAAATATCATTATCACTGTCCTCATCATTATCATTATTTATATCCCACCTTCTGCCCAAAACTGAGACTAAAAGGGGCTTTCAAATCCTAAAGGGATGAGTCTTCTCTCTCACACCATAAGCCAGCTCAGCAGGTGGCAAATAAATTAAAGCCGAATCAAATTGTTTCTTAGTGTTCCCCCAACACTCAAGTAGGTTATGAACATCTCCTGATTTATTTCAGTGGCTAGGTTTGAAAACACTAAACTGTACAATTGAATCACATGAATACTTTTTATGATGTGACAACAGATCAAATGTACATGAATGTAAAGAAGTCATTTCACACTTATTGGAAATATATCCAGACTTTCTTTCCACGATTTCTTTTCAATATGTTTAATAGATTATGAATTTCCAAGACAATTTAGACATTCTGTAAAGTACAGTTACCAGTGTGGTGTAGTGGTTTGAACACTGGATTATAACTCTGGAGAACAGAGCTCCATGCTCTGCCTGACCATGGAAACTCACTGGATGACCTTGGCCAAGTCATATGATCTCAGCCTCAAGGGAAAGCAATAATAGGGTCATTTTAGGATTTCCATGTCAGAAATCACTTGAAGCCACACATAACAACAACAATATTTACCACATATTTGCTTGTCTGCTAGTTTACAATTTGTGACTTAATTAATACCCACAACAAAATATTCAGTAAACGTCAGTTCCCAGTGAAAATACAGAAGGCTTTCTATTTGTGAGTGTGATCAAATCCATGCACACATCTACTCAAATTAAGATGCCTAGCATGGCCCTTGCTGCATTATTGAGAGCAGAGGTTTTTGTTTGATTGAAGCAGAGTAGAATTATGAAGTGTGTGCAAGATGCATCATTAAGGATGGAAGATAAACAGAAAAAAGGCAATAGATACTTGGTTACACACACACACACACGCACATGCACACACACCATAAGCTGACATCTGTCAGAAGAAAATATATAAATTAAAAATGGACAGAAAGATCTGCAATTTGGAAGTCAAATTGATTTTATTCATAATCATTCATCATTTATTTATTGAGAGATGTTTGAAACAAAATTCTGCTTGGTACATTATTCTCATCCGACTGTACAAGAAAGGTGAGGTGAGCTGATATTAATCTTCCAGCTGAGAGGAATCTTATTACATGTCCAACTGTGAAAGCTTCTTTTGCAGACAACAGCAAAAAGCTTCAGTCCAAAGTACTTCAAGGGTTTTTATTTTCTTTAACAGAGGCTGATTTGAGAGGATGAGCATCTATATTTCTTTCACAGCACAACCTAAAGTATGATGTAGTGGACAGTTTAGAGCCAAATACTTCCTCTTTCATGAAACTCTTTGTAACATTCACACTAGGAGGAGGGAGATTATGATGTCTTGTACAGGGGGGAAATCTATTTCACAAAGCCAAAAATGGTATACAAACAAAATAAATGAATCAGTACTCTGTGCCTGGGATAAGTAGTCATAGAATCATAGACACCACAAAGGCCATCCAGTCCAACCCTCTATCATGCAGGAACTCTCAATCAAAGCATCCCCGACAGATGGCCATCCAGCCTCTGCTTAAACACCTCCAAGAAAGGAGAATCCACCACTCTCCGAGGGAGTGTAAAAGGCACAATAATCATAACAACAAAGGGCCAGATGGAAGGGGGAATCAATATACACGTTCCAGGGTCGTCGATAAAAGGGGTAAGGGATACAATAATATCTCACGGTGGGAAGGCTCTTAGCCTTCTCTTCTCCAGGCTAAACATCCCCAGCTTTCTAAGTCATTCCTCATAGGACATGGTTTCCAGTCTCTTCACCATTTTAGTATCCCTCCTTTGGATACGCTCCAGTTTCTCAATGTCGTTTTTGAATTGTGGAGCCCAGAACTGGACACAATATTCCAGGTGGGGCCTTTTTGGTCTAGTTGGACTCCTAGATATCTTTCACATGTAGTCTCATTCAGCCAGGTGTCCCCCATCCTATATCTGTGCATTTCATTTTTCCACCCTAAGAGCAGTACCATTACATTTCTCCATTTATATTTTAAAATGTAATCATTTGGGGGCCATTGTTTTATTTCTAAAGAACACTTCTTAAACCTTGTAAATGTATTAATTCTTCTTGCAATGAGTCTTGAGAGATGCAAAGTCAGTTTTTTGTTGAGAGTGTCAGATTCAACAAAATTCCTTTTCATTTTCAATATCATCTTGTTATGTCAGTGGTAGGGAAGGATTTGTAGTAATTATCCATTCTTAGGTTGAAAAATGGATTTCATGATAATCAGGAACCTCAACTGGAAAGAATAAACCAGTGAGAATTTTGTACAGTTTTCACCTGGAACTGGATGTTTCAAAATGTTGCAGAGGAATCATTCTGCAAAGAAAAAAAGGGGGTGTACCCCCACCCTACCCCACCTGTTCTTTGGGCAGAAAATGGAGTTCCTTCACAGAGAACACTTACCTGCAGAGAAAAAACAGAGTGTACAAGAAACCTGTTTTCTGTGCAGGAAGCGAGGTTTTTATTCCAAAGAATCCTCATCTATATTTTTCTGCATAATAATTCTGCGCTTAATGTTTCAGGATATTAAAATATGTTGAGGGGTATTGCAAAGAATTATCTGTTCTTGTATACGTGGACAAAATAGTTAAGAAGGTACATCCATATTCAGAGGGGCAGTCAATGTGCTTAGGGGTTTGATTTTTACTTTAAACAAGTTATGCAATTTGTGAACCCATCAATCAAATAGATTCAGTCACCTTGTTTAGATCCTTTAAAGTGTGAATTAAAACCTAGTGCCTTCACTACCTCAGGAGCACCCACTACTTGCTTTGTTCCCACAGGGGGTCAGATGGCTCCAGGTAGGTGTTGAAATCCTCCCAGCATTATGTTTGTTGTTGTTGTTGTTAACTGCCTTTGAGTCAATACTGACTCGTGCAGATACTGTGGATGAGATATCTTCAAGCCCCCCTATCCCCCACTGTTCTGCTTAGGTCCCATGACCTACCTGATTGAGTCTATCCATCCAGCATGTGGTTTTCCTCTCTTCTATTATCTACCCTTCCTAACATTATTCTCTTTTCTAATGAGTCATGTTTTCTCATTATGTGGCCAAAATAACAACAGTTCAATTTTGTCATCTTGGTCTCCAGAGTCCTTGTCCAACACCCAAAACCACACCATGCTGACTTTCTAGTCAGGAACTAACCAAATGTGTAATGAAAGTCTATCAACAGGTGCTACACTTGCTTTCTTGAACAATACATTCACCTGACATCTCACGCTCTGGATGCAATAAAAGTACTTCTGCTCTGCAGGAATTAAAGGTTTCTGTTTTGTCATAATTAGATGAAAGTCTGAGTCTCTGAGAAAACCATTATCAATAAAGCAGAGCTGTTTTTTTTTATTGTTCAAATTGCTTCAATTCACTGGATATGTTGTCTGTTGACCATCACCTGTTGTTAGTATCTAGGAAATTATTGATTGGAGCTTTTAACTTTGTTTTGCACACAGCTAGCCATGAAGAAAGAACAGTAAGTTCTTGAAACAGCAATATTTTACCTTATTCTACTCTATCTTTCAAAAGCAAATGTCAGTTTAATACCATGCAAAGATTTTAATTTTAATTGGATACAAATGTCTTTAGCAGGTTGTAATACTTCACAAAGTGTATACCATCTTTATGCTTTATTGCTTATTCTATGCACCTCACCTTTAAAACATAATTGCATCAACAATTGCATTCTATGCACCTCACCTTTAAAACATAATTGCATCAACAAAATAAGTATCACATGCAGCAATCAAAACTGGTACATATCAAATCAAATCATTATGTTTCGACACACTAGGTACTCTAGTGTATCCATGGATGTGGACAGCTTCATTAAATATTCTAGTTTTCTTTGATTTCTAACTGCAGAGGCACCAGTATGTCTAGCATGAATATAAGATTTGCTTAGTGCAGGAACAAAAGGAGTTCTCAGTGGCATCTTTCCCCATATACTTTAGACCAATTTTAATATAAAATTCTGTAGCTCTGAGTCTTTTGAAAGTGATATCAGTGATATTATTCCCCTCATATTTGCACTACTGCCCAGGCTGCTTCTGTGACAAGAGGTATAGATTAGAATAAAAGCCACCGTTCAAGTAATTAGGGGTGAAATCCTAAAACATTTTCCAGGAATAAATCTCATTAAATTCAGTGGGACTTTCCTCTATTTAGGCATTGACATGGCTATGCTGTAATATGTGGATCTACAAAAGAATATAGCTAACAGTGCAATCCTGTATATTTCCAATTCAAAAGTAAGGTGTATTTTCAACATGAGATAGAATTTCAGTCTAGCAGATCCAACAATCCTATGATGATCTACTCAGGAATAAAAGCCACTGCAACGATTGAGGATTGGTCTCAGATGTATATAGGAGTGCAACCAAAGGTTTCAATTGTAATTGGTTGACCGGCCGAACCCAAAGGGTGCTCAACAATGGCTCCTTTTCATCCTGGAGAAAAGTGACCAGTGGGGTCCCACAGGGCTCTGTCCTGGGCCCAGTGCTATTCAACATCTTTATCAATGACCTGGATAACAGAATTGGAAGCATACTTATCAAATTTGCAGATGATACCAAATTAGGTGGAATAGCTAATACCCCAGAGGACAGAATCAAGATTCAAAATGACCTGAATAGACTAGAAAGCTGGGCCAAAGCTAACAAAATGAAATTCAACACAGAGAAATGTAAGGTATTGGACTTAGGGCGGAAAAATAAAATGCACAGATATAGGATGGGTGACACCTGGCTGAATGAAACTACGTGTGAAAGGGATCTAGGAGTCCAAGTAGACCACAAGTTGAACATGAGTGAACAGTGTGATGCGGCAGATAAAAAGGCCAATGCTATTTTAGGCTGCATCAATAGAAGTATAGTGTCTAGATCAAGAGAAGTAATAGTGCCACTGTATTCTGCTCTGGTCAGGCCCCACCTAGAATATTGTGTTCAGTTCTGGGCGCCACAATTCAGAAAGTACATTGAGAAACTGGAGCGTGTCCAAAGGAGGGCGACAAAAATGGTGAAAGGTCTGGAAACCATGCCCTATGAGGAACGACTTAGGGAGCTGGGGATGTTTAGCCTGGAGAAAAGAAGGTTAAGAGGTGATATGATCGCCCTGTTTAAATATTTGAAGGGATGTCATATTGAAGAGGGAGCAAGCTTGTTTTCTGCTGCTCCAGAGAACAGGACCCGGAACAATGGATGCAAGCTGCAGGAAAAGAGATTCCACCTGAACATTAGGAGGAACTTCCTGACAGTAAGGGCTGTTCGACAATGGAATGCACTCCCTCAGAGGGTGATAGAGTCTCCTTCCTTGGAGGTCTTTAAACAGAGGCTGGATGGCCATCTGTCAGGGATGCTTTGATTTGGATTTCCTGCATGGCAGGGGGTTGGACTGGATGGCCCTAGTGGTCTCTTCCAACTCTATGATTCTATGATTCTATATCCTCCAGACTTGGAATGACCTAAATGCAACCTGAGACATCCTTCATATGAAATAATTTTCATTACCCTGCAGTTAGCAAATATGCCCCCCCCCACACACATTTCTCACAAACAATCAGGAGAAAATCCAAGCATTCTATTTAGTCCACAAGGCAACCAACAAATCTTTTGTGCCGGAAATCAAACAGATTGCTGGTCTGTACATTCATGCACTGTCAGAAATGGTGAAAACAGGTACTGTCTGTACCTTACTATTTGTTGACTGGCACAAGGTTGTTGTAAAAGCTACAGCCTTTGATGCGCTATCCATTCTCTCGTGAACAGTAGAAGCAACATTGGATGAGCTGCAAAGTGGGGAATATAGACGTCATCCAGCTAGGGATCTAAACCCTGACTTGATTTGTATGTGTTTTTTAAAGTATTCATTAATTCACTTGTTTATGTCCCATTTTTCTCATGGCATGAGATCCAATACAGATAGTAAGAAAGACAGAAAGACAGTCAGTCTCTAATTTACATTTCTCTGTTGTTCTCTTATGCCATGGAGTCTTAATGTGTTAATTCTAGATCTTTTAGCAACAATTCTCAGGTCATCTAAACAGCTTCTGACTCTAAGGAATACTATGGTTGAATCCTGTTGATCAGTTATGCCTATTTAAGACAATTAGCTGAAACACTTATTATTACAATTAAAACAAAATGACAAATAGTTTATTCAGGCAGTATCACATTGAGTTTTATATGTGTCATACAGATTTCTAATTATAAACCACCTACAACTGTATAAAATATAATCATCTATGAAATGCAAATAACCTACACTTGTCAATCAAACAAATGAAACAATTAACAATCTCATTTTGTATTTTAATGTGTGGCCTTTCAAATAACCAATGCAATTAAACTGCTGAAATTTTTTTCATCTACTCTGATCAGTTATGTTCTATAACCACACTTAAAAAAATCAAAAATGGAAATTTAATTGTATGGTAAAGAGTAGATGAGATATGCAGGAGCTCCAGACAAGCAAATCAACTCCTCACAATTCACTCTTTTGAGAGGGGCCAGCACTCTAATTGACCCCATTGCTGTCCATCTTGAACTGATTACATTGACTCCACAACATACATGCAAGGCATATGAATCATAGAGACATAGAGTTGGAAGAGACCACACTGGCCATCCAGTCCAACCCCCTACATTGCAGGAATAGACAATGACAGCACTCACAACAGATGGCCATCCAGATTCTCTTTAAAAACCACCATGAAGGAGATCCCACCACACCCTGAAGGAGAGTATTCCACTGTCATACAGCTCTTAGTGTCAGAAAGGTCTTCCTAATGTTTCGGTGAAATCTCTTTTCCTATAGCTTGACTCCATTACTCCATATTCTAATCTGTGGAGCAGCAGAAAAGAAGCTTGCTCCATCCTCAATGTGACATCCATTCAAATATTTAAAATATTTTAATTAACCTTCTCTTCTCCAAGCTAAACATAGGCAGCTCCCTAAGCTCCCTGTTATGCAGCTGATCTGAGTCTCAATGATTTACCCATTTTGCAGAATATGGTTGTCTTTCTCTTGCTTTGCTAGCAAGTATACACTCAGGGAGGCAGTATTCAACCAGTCTCAAAATGTCGTGAAATATGGGAATATAGTAATAGTCCACAGTTCAGTCTACTTATACTGTAGCCCTGTCCAGGTGTTTGTCCTGAACAAGGTAAGCTAAACATATGAGTTGTGTGGAACTGCGAACACTAGGCCCCTATGTCCCAGTGTTGCTTATACAATTCCCTTAGTTCAGACATTGCTTTGTTGAGTGTTAACGTCTGGAAAAGTTCTGCTTACACTTGCTTGAACACAAGTAGTGTGTCTCTTTTAAGAAACAAATCCTGATATAATAATAATAATAATAATAATAATAATAATAATAATAATAATAACTATTATTATTATGCTTTACTTAGACTGTGTAAATGCAAAGGCGCTGTAAATTTACACAGTGCTGTACATACCATCAATTAAAATAGATAAAGTAAACCTGCTCATGGTATACATTCTATGAAAATAATTAAACATAATACATATTAATACATCTTAACATTCAAACAATACGATATAGCAGACAAAAAATTAAAATAACATTGGATAACAATCATGTAATGTCTGGGAATGCTTCCCTGAACATTATTGTCTTTAACTCAGTTTTGAAGCTGGTTAAAGAGGTGATGGACTGTGCATGAGGGGGAAGAAGGTTGCAGGAGTGAAGGGTAGCAAGTAAAAAGGGGCAGATCCAGGATGGAGTAGTAAAAATCCTTGGCTAGGACAGCAGTCCTTGGCTACCAGAATGGAAGGTACACGCAGGAAGGTAAGGAGAATGAAGCTCTGATAAATAAGGAGGGACCAGCCCATGCAAGGCTTTAAAAGTCATCAAGAGAAGTTTGTAATGAATACGGAAAGGGAGAGGGAGCCAATTAAGGGATGGCAATAAAGGAGAAATGTGCTAGCAAGCCTTAGAGGAAGAACAGAAGGAATGTTTTGTAGTTTGGGACAGAAGCTTATGAAGAACAGGTGGAGCCTTCTTAGAGTCCTCCTTAGAGATCAAGATAATCCAGATCCAATTCAGGTAAGTGTAAAGATAAGGAGGATAGTGGTCGGGTTGAGCGGGCGAGTGGAGGGCAGGAGGACCCAGAAGAAGAGAGAGAGGGAGAAGGAACTCCGGTGGAAGAGAGAAAAGAGTTTGGCTTTGCACCTGAGGGGAGGGCGGAGGCCCTGGGGTGGCTTAAAAGAGGCAAGGGAGAGGCGCAAGGGGGGAGGAGAGTACGCGGAAGACGGGGACGCGGAGAGGAAGCGTGGAGAGGGAGAGAAGAGGTGAGCTGGGGAAGGGGAGAAGCAGCTGAGAAAGGAAGAGACTCCATAGGAGGAAAGGGGCGAGTGGGGCCGGTGATAGCGACTCACCCCACTTGTTCCCGAGAGGAGTGGGAAAAGAGAGGACGGCCCTGGAACCCTGAAGCAGGGAGAAGAAGGGAGGGGCTGGAGGAAGGCGAGGAGCCGTGGTGGGAGCTAAGGGAAAGACGCCAAACAGGAGCAGCCCCACCCAGACTTCCCACGAGGGAAAGAGTCAGAAACCCAGGAGAGGAGTATTGTCCTTCCCGCTCACGCACCCTGTAAAGAAGAACCCTCGAGCTAAAGACGCCCTGGAAGGAAGGGAGGAGTCCTTATTGAGCCAGTGAAGCAACTAGGCTGTGCTACCACCATTTGTTTTGAGTCTTTATTTCCTGCTACCCTCACCAGTGAAGTAACTGTGAGGTCGGCTTGGTAATTGTGTAACCACAGAGGGGGAATAAACACAGACTGTGAGCTTGAATATTGGATTTCTTGAGTGTTTATAACTTATTTTGGTGGCATTCATGGAGCCAGTCCCAGGGGCGGCGCCTAGGGGCGGAGTAGTCCCGCCCACAGTAAGCTTTATGTTCTTTTAATTTATATGTTGCTCTTTGTTCCAAAAGATGGTAATATATGTCTGTTAGTTACAAATGGACCAAAAGGAGTGGCTTTCAGCCACTTTTAGGGTGTGGTGTGCAGATAACACACACCCACGAAGCAGCCAGAAGTCATTATCAGGCTGTCTAAGGCAGCCCAAAGCAGTCAGCAAAAGGAGTGGCAAAAACGCTCCTTCTGGCGGCACATTCGGGACTGCAGGGACAGCCCACTTTGGGAACAGGCCATCCAGTCACTGCAGTCCCAGGCTGATCAGGGCCTCATTACCCTTTATCTGCTTCACTTCTATGACATCTTTCTATAGAACCCTTCATCATATTTAAAAATCTTTTGTATGACCAGAAACTCCACTTTCTCAAGACCAGGGCCAGGGCACAGTAGGACCATAATCATAGTGGATGCTATTCAGCTTGCCCTGGGAAAGCTTATGTCTTCTTCCATTCTGGAAGTGTGAGACAATGCTATAAACACTCAAGAACCAACTTAGACATTATATACGTATCAGAAAAAAACAAAACTCTGACAAATGACACAGTTCAATCAATAGTTTACTTCTTATTTATTTACTTGTTGAATTTATATTCTGCTTTCTTTCAGTGAGTTCAATAGTCCTCCAATGCTTGGCTCCTCAACAACCTCCCTTTATCTTCAAACCCTGTGAGGTGGGTAAGGTTGAGAAAAAGTGGTTGGTTCGAGTTCTGCCACAGTATTTCATGACTCATAAGTAGAGCCTACAACATCCATGCCTCTCTCCAGCACTATACACACTACACCACACAAGTAAGGTCATATTCACTAGCATGTTACCATTTTAAAATGGTCTGGACTTTAATTAAGAATCAGTAAACATAAAATCAAATTTAATTCTTGTCTAATGTAGCCCTCTTTATCTGCAGCATTGGTACCATAAAATAACCATCTTTTAAAAAAAATAATGTGCATTTTGACAGTATTGTCACAAGAATATCTAACTTAACTTTCCAGGTGTTTTAATAATTTCCAAAATTAATTTTTCCTCCTACAGGACTTGTATTTAGGCAACAGAACAATCAAGGTATTAGAACAGTAACCCAGTCATCTTCTAGGCAATGTGCAGAGCTGTGGGGTATGCAGTGATGCATTAGCTCTTCCATCATAGAACTATACCAAGAAGCTCTTATCATTATTATTATTTGCTTTCTAAAATGCAAGGGAATAGGATGAAGAAATAATTAACCACTTCCTTAAACAGTAGATCCAAATCCTTACAAATATTTTCTTCACACAAACATCTTCCTTTCAGTATTATGAATAATGCAAAATACATCTTGTAGCATAATCCTTATTACATTTCTTAGGCCCTCAGATGTATACGTGCACCAGCTACAGTATGTTGAGAGCTGGGATATTTCATTAGTTACCAGAAAATGAATAAGCTGGTAACCATACTGAGGCAAGAAAGGTGAGAAACTACTCTTAAATCCACACATTGCTAAATTCCTATGGAACTCTACAAACACAGGCATTCTCCTGAATGGTACTGGAATTCCCTCTGATTACTTTCAACCCCAATTTGAAGACTACAGAAAGCTATCCCTCCTCCTCAACCTTGCTATTCCCAAGCAGCCTGTTTTCTTTGGGGGTTTTCCCCACTTTTTTCCATTTTCTTTCTCTTCTCTTTCCTCGTCCTCCTTCTTCACTAAATCACATTTCCATAACTTCAGAATTATGTTACACATAAAAATTAAAATATTTTTTTAAAAAATGCTGTATAGGAAATAGGGCAGGAAGGAGGACTTAAGGTGGTATGCAGAAAAGAGAACACGGCACTGTTGATAGTACAAAAAAAAACCTTGCCACACCCTTGAAGAGTTGTTGTTGTTGTGTGTCTCCAAGTCATTTTTTGGCTTATGGCATCCCTAAGGTAAACCTATCATAGGGTTTTCTAGGCAGGTTTCTTCAGATGGGGTTTGCCATTTCCATCTCTTGAGCCTCACAGAGTGTGACTTGCCCAAAGTCAATCAGTTTGTTTTCATGCTTCAGCAGGGAAACGAACCCTCATCCCCATAGTCCAACATCGAAACCACACTGGGACCACTTATGGCACAAAAGCCCCAGTCATGCTGTTGAAGAGATGAGAGATAATAAGTGCCTCAAAAACATTGTTTCTATTCTCTTTAAATAATATGGTTGTGGCAAGACCAAGGTGAGACTGATACTTCTGTGGTAAAATCCTACAACTGGAATACTAACTATAGCTATTGACAGCATTCCATGGCTTGACTTTCAAGTCAAAGATGTCAAAATAGCCTATTTTTCAAATTCTCTTGCAATCAAGCAACTTTAATTTCACCTTCGACTTCACATTAATTTTACCTGTTTGTTAAAATTAGTGCAGTGTTGAAATTTTCTTCTATGCCAGTGACCATTCTCATCAATTTGATCAAAAATAAATTCCTTTCAGAATGAATTTCAGAGAACATTTCAGAAAAATTCTCACGCTTGAGGTTCTCATTCTTACCTTTCTTAACAGGCAGCCAAGAAGTGTGTAAAAATGTCCTATCTTTCATTGTATGATCATCCATGGGAAACTTCTCAGATCCTCACACTTAAGTTAGAACCCAGGTGAAGATGTTTGAAGGACATTCCTCTCTTTTTCAAATCAGTAAGTGTGAGCAGCCAGTGAAGCTGCCTAGTGATGAATAGTTACCTAATAGAAATTAAAAATAATTGCTGCACCCTTGGACACCTTGGCGTATTACAACAAGTTCAAGAATATCATAGGCATTTATCAGACGGGGTCTTTGCAGCTCAGATCCGGGGCATCTGCGGATCGGGCAATTCGCATTCACATGATAACGAGAATGTATTTTCATACCTGGTTGCTTTTCTGTTGCCCTTCCAAACTGACAGGGAATCGAATCGAAGGAAGTCACATGATGCGGATTCAGGCAAAGCGGAGTGAGTGAAAATTGTATTTCCACACCGGTACATACCATGGGGGATTCAACTATTCAAATTGGGACCCTTGCGCATGCCCAGTGGGGCTCTGAAGGCATCCTGAACCTTTGCACTTCCGGGGTTAAGAAGAGACCCTGGCTCCACTTTCATGGGAATGACAGCTTCCCTTTTATTCCTCCCTTCTATTTCCCCTCCACTTTCACGGGACTGACAGCTTCCCCTTTCTTCTCCCTTCTATTTCCCCTCCACTTTCAAGGGAATGACAGCTATTTCCCGTCCACTTTGACGGGAATGACAGCTTCCCCTTTATTCCTCCCTTCTAGTTTCCCATTCCTGGCAGCTAAATTCAAAGGGTCCTCCGTGTCAGAGTGCCCATCCATTTCATCCACATCTACATCCATCCTCTTGTCATTCTCCTCATCTCTTTCAGCTATATATATCTACATCTATCCTCTTGTCATTCTCCTCATCTATTCCATCTACATCTCTCCTTCCCTTTGTAGCAGTTGCCTTCTCTGAGGTTGCATCCACACTGGGGAGATAATCCAGTTTAACTCCAGTTTAACTGTCCAGGCTCAGTACTATGGAATTCTGGGAGTTCCATCTCTCCCTCCAGCCTCATGTTTCATTTCCTTCACATCTCTAATCTCTGCATCTGCATCTGCATTAGAAAATAATCTATTTCAAAAACATTAATATACATCCTTATAGAGATCTTGTTGAACCTCTGAGACCAAATGCATATGAGGAAGCAGACTTTAGGAAAGCACATGCTGCCAACTTCTTTCTTTGAAATAATAATAATAATAATAATAATAGAATTCAAAGACATATTTTGGAGCACCTAGATGCATCTGAGGAAGTGCTGCAAGAGGCAGCAGTGGAGGGCGAGCAGAGTTTGATTCCTTACATGGGTGTAAAAAAAAAAAACCCCACTGGGCAAGTCACACTGTCTCAGCCTCAGAGGATGGCAAGGGTGAACCCCTCTGAACAATCCGCCCAAGGAAACCTCTTGGGCAAGTCACACTCTCTCAGCCTCAGAGGATGGCAAAATCAAACCCTCTCTGACTAGGGTTGCCATAAGTCTGGAAATGACTTGAGGGCAGACTAGAGTATGTGAGTGTGTGTGTGTATGTGTGTATATCTGTGTGTGTGTGTGTGTGTGTGTGTGTGTGTGTGTGTGTATGAGGGAGGGACGGAGGGCTGGCTGGCCAGACCCCTCTGCTGAAGGTGCAGCAGGGAAGGAGAGGGAAGGAGAGAGAGAGCTCCAATGGAGTGATGATCGCTCCCAAGCCCCGGTTGCCCTGAAAGCGAAAAGGGCCACTGGAAGCAAATGGGGCAAATTGCAGCAGGGCATCATGGGAGATTTGCAACCCGGGGGTCTTGCGATGGTGTTCAGAAGCACAATAAAATTGGAATTCCACACCAGACCAATTTGCAGTGAGTTCGAACCAAGCTCCAATGCGAATCACGTCAATCCACTTATTTAGTGCACTCGTCAAAATGAGGAGCCAGTGTGGATTCAGTTCAGACGTCCCGCGGAAGGGGCTCACATTTAAAGCAACCAGGTATGAAAATACATTCTCATTATCACATGAATGTGAATCGCTCGATCCACAGACACCCCAGATCTGAGCTGCAAAGACCCTGTCTGATAAACACCATAGAAAGGAATTCTGAAGGACCATAAGAATAAGACAGAAAAACAGAAACCTCTTTCCTGAGGTAATAACACTTATGGCAAACTGAATTACATATTTTGGTATTACCAGCCCCGCTTCTTCCATGAGGTGGATATAACTCTTGTACTTCCTGTATAGTATAGTATTCATTATGCTCATTTGTAGCAAAGACTACATTCATTTACAATAAACTATCCACAATGTGACATTGCTGAACCTGAAGGACACGTGAAGTTGAGCTAAAACTTTATAGTAGACACTTTGCTGACAAATATTCTGTACTTTTCTTTGTCTTATTTCTAAAGATTGGAGTGTAACTTATTAAAAAGGAAATATTCACGTACTGTATTTATATCCTGCTTTACTCCCACATGGGATCTAAAGTGGCATACACTGTATTTTAGAACACTATAACTAGTGAGAAATACAAAAATCAAGAAAACACTAATTTAAAACTGTTAAAAATATACTGAAACCTCTACACATTGAGAACCAGCACATCCTGCCAGTTAAAAGCTGAAAGCTGGTTTAAATAAAGAGGGTTTTTCCTGCTGGCACAAAGAGAGCAAGGTGGGGCTAGGAAAACCTCATATGGCAAGAGACTCTGTAGTGTTGGAGCAGCAGATGAGAGGACTCTCTCCTGTGTCCTCAGCACATGCACCTTAGGCATTGGTGAGAATGCCATCCTGCAGTGATTTGAAAACTTAGAGGCTGTGCAGACCGGCAGTAAAGGCTGGTCTGGGTGTGGAGTTGGGGCATGGCATCCACATGACACATGCCCTGGCTCTGCCCCCAGGCTGGCATGATGTTGTGCCCTGCACCACACAGCACACAGCATCACAGCACTTCTGTGCTGCTGCGTCTAGATGACCCAGTGCCAAAGGAGCGCCATAAAGCTTTGGCCCCTGCTGCTATGACGTCCTTTCCAGGATGCAAAATGGAGTTGTTTTGCACCGCAGAAAGGCCAAATCACGGCTGCAGTGTGTGGTTGCTGCAGCCCTGATTTAGCAAAGATGGAGGCAGCTGCAGGCTGCCCCTTCAGTAGTGGTCTGCACGGCACCTTAGTTAGGCTCATATAGTGAGATTCAATCTTTCAGATGGCCTGGATCCAAGTCAGCTAGCCAGTTTACTCATTTCTCTGATCTTCCAACAGATCTTTGCTCATTGTTAACTATTGTGTCATTGGAAATTACATGAAAATTCTCACTGGTTCCTCCAGGTGACCAATTCAGATATTGTACAGTGGAACCTTTGAGAAAAATGTGAAATAAGTTATAAAACTTACCATCCTGGTTACAACATGAGGCAACCACTCAAATCACTCCCTCTTCTCTCTTCCTCATTTTTCTGACTGAATCAGCACACATATCCAAAAATAAGTGACAAGGTCCGATTGAAAAGTCATGAATTACAGCCTTGATTATGGGCAAAAAAAAAAATAAAAATCAATCCTATTATCACTTATTACCATAAAAAATAAATATTTAAATATAACGTCTTAGAAAAATGAGTCCTATCTATGATTATTTTCTAGAGGAAGAAAGGCATTTTGCAGAAACTTCTTCAAATTGTCTCCATTATTTCTTTGTGGCTGCTTCTACAGGGTTCAACCACCACCCAGAAGGACACTGCTTTATACACAATGCACAAAGGAGACTAAGGGCGTTGACAGACAGCCCCAAAGAAGTGGCTTCCCACTGCTCCTTTCAGCACTGGATCGAGGCCTCAGCAGCTGCACACTGTCACCCAATCCGGTGCTTTGCCAGCCATAAAAAGAATAGCAAAATGCTGCTTCTTTTAGGTCCATCAAAAGGCCACCTTTACCTGTGCCAAAGGAGTGTTGTGACACCCCCTGCCATGTGGTTTGGCTCGTGCCATGATGCTGTCATCAGGGCGGAGTCAGGGCATGCAGCATGCAGTCACCCCACACCCCACACCACCCTGATGCCAGCATTTCTAGCTGTTCATTTTGCCCTTAAGCTACTAAATTACTGTTGTGGCCACTTGTCATGGCAGTTGAAAAACCCATAGGAAAAATTGAAATGAAGTCATTCTGCAACCACTGCTAGTAGTGTATCCCACCTCTGAAACAGTTTTGGAGAATTTTCCAACTCCTTATTTCCCTGTCCATAAATAAGGCAGAGAACTTTAGAAGGATATTTGCATACAGCTTTAATTAAAATATCTCAAATTCATAAGTGAGTGAAGCTGAATCATATATAAGGGTTTCATATCTCATCCCAATGATTTCCTTTTCCTCTTTTAAAAAAAACTTAACAAATTTAATATTTTAACCTGTATTGTTAATTTTAGTTACTGCATTATATTGAATTGTGACTATATATTTTATTGTAACATTAGATTGTACAATATTATATTCTTGTTCTTCACTTGTGCAGTACTACAACAATGCCCCCAGATTCTGGTTACATCACATTTGATTTTATTTCTAAATGCTAAGAAGAAACTAACCAACCAAAAATAACCAAGAAACCAAACGAGTTTTGCAAACAGTGTGTACATATTGTCTTAGCCATAGTTGAAATGTTTGGTGTACAAACAATATTCCAACCAAAAACTGGTCCAAAGACGGAGATTTAGGTGCCTTGTAGATTTCTTTTTCAGATAACTCAAAGGATAAAAACAACAAAATATTCTGAGAGGTCTACCTATGTTTGCCTTTTAGATGCAGTCAGTGTTAATCCAAAATGTCTCATGTGGAATTTTGAAAAGAAAAGCAGAAGAGAGAAGCACATTTCTAATGCCCTCCCATTTGTTTTCTGCCTTGATCATTTATATTAGCATAGGTAGAAAAAGTTTCACCAAAATATTTTTGTTCTTGTTTTCATTGGTTTGAATTAAAATTAACCACTTTGGTCTCTGTTTAGTTTTATCTTTCTTCAAGGCTCTTTTTTTTTGGGGTTAAATGTTAAATTCTTGTTCAATACAACTTCCCTAACTCTTCCATTCTTCCCTAACAGCAAAATATGTTACCTTTTTTCTACGGCAAAGACTATGAAATGGTTTTTTAATGCACACAAGTGAATAAACTTAATAGACTTCATCAGCAGTGGCTGTGAAATGAAAAATTGTTCACTTGGGAATTAATTTTTAGATGTTGACTGATGCTGGTTGTGGGTTTGGTTTATGGAGACGAGTCAAGGTACACTCTGGGGAACAGCAGGTCAAGCTTTTTTAAAAAACTGGGTTGACTGACATATTTAGGAAGTGCACTCTTAGCCAACTATAAATATGTTTGGTATTTGCTGAGGTCACAGATTTTAGAGTTAGGTTGCTGTATTAGCATCTGAAGTTTACTGTAGCTCAAAAGGGATTCTTGTTTTAAAGGGCATATTATCATTTCTTCCAGAAAGAAGTAAATGCAATTGTGGATTCCTAAGTAATTTTCATTAACATAACCAGACCTTCAATAACCTTAATTAAAAAAGGGAAACCAACTGGGGCATTTGGAAAGATGCTGTTTAAACAATAGCTACTTCCTCATTGTGCTGTGTCTGGAATTGTGAAAAAGTGGTAATTTTTAGAAGCTGTTAATGAATAAAAAACTATGTAAATAGTCAAACTAAAGACTGAATTCATTTTAAAACAGCAGTAAAACAAACTAAACATATAGTCACACAATGAAGGCTTGCTTTCAACTTTTAATATTTTGTTTATTGTAAAAAAAAATATTGTAAAATTCTGAAGAGGAAAGTTTGTAAATTCTTTCCCCTCAGAATCTTACAATAAACCAACATAAACTTGCAGGGCTGGGGCTGTATTTTCTAATCAATACATTCTCATCAATAAAATGCATTAAACTGCAAGCATAATGCTGGTTACGTTGATGGAATAAGTGAACTGGTTCTTTTTTCTGACAACCAAAATTAGTCTTAGTCATGCATCAATAAAAAACATAAATTAAGGTCATATGTACCCCAAGAAAACAGTTAAAATAACATCTCTTATAAAGGTAATTAAGCAAAGCACCATTTGCAAGAAAAAAGAAATTCCTTTATTGAGAGTTTTCCTTTTCTAATAAAAGAATACACTTGCACACCAGTCACTTGGATCAATAATAGCCCATGATGTTGAATACAACATTCATGAACAATAGTACATGAGGTCTACTGACCCATATTGCTTAAAACATTAAGTGAAATACTTTACTTTCTTATTCAACTTCAGGCCCACTGAATTGAATGGATGCTGGACCCAGGTAAGTCAACATAGGATTGCAGGCTAAAAAACCCGTGTTGGCTGGCATTCTGTTACTTGCTTACACAGGTATACATCCAGTCTAAGCCTGCAAGTCTTTTCATTTGTTTGTTTGTTTGTTTGGTAAGTACCTGAGGACAAACCTCTGCTGACCTGATACAATGACACAATTCCATCTCAACCCCAAGTTTTACCTGCTATAGCCCCAACATGACCTTTTACTGACTGAGAGAGAAGAGGGGGAACAGTATGGGTGCCAATGGAGCAGCCACCTATGGTTCTATAACTGTAAATGCTACTGGGCATCATTTTCAAGGACCTCCAAATGACTAGTGGGGTTTGTGGAGGATGTCTTATCTCCCTACATCAAGTTGTAGCAGTGTTGGCAACTCAGGCAGACTAGGGGGGCACATTAGATCCCCAGGAGACCATGGAAAGCCAACCCCTTCCCCAAACACACACACATTCAAAATCAAAAGATCCAAATGCTCCCAACATCTTCTAGGACAGGCCTGCACAACATGCAGCCCACCAAAGTATTTTGGGTGGCCCATGAGGATTTCATGACTCTTCTGCCACCTGGCTTTCTCCAGGGAAAGAGCGGCAGAGGAGGAAGATGGACGAATGCTCACCCCTCAAAGCTCCTCCACCTCCTTTTCTCCTGGGAAAGAGCCAGGCTGTGGAGGAGGAGGAGGGGTGAATGCTCGCCCCTCTAGGCTTGTCCGTCACTTGGCCTTTTCCCAAGGGGGGTCTGGCAAAGGAGGAGGAGGAGGGAATTAATATTCATTAATAATTAATCAATGAGTAATATAGCTTGTACATTAATTATACCTTTACTTGGAAAGTGAACAACTAAAAACTTATCTGCAGCCCAAAGAAGTTTAACTTATTTTAATTTTGGTCCTTATCTAGTGCCCAGTTGTGCAAGTCTGTTCAAGAGGGTCTGAGGTAGGGGTGGGACAATCATTCATTGCAATTTGGCTAACATACAGAATTTTGTTTTCTTGCCCCATTACATTTTTATTAACGAGCTGAGAAATTTGCCACCTCTTGGGCTAGACATGAGCGTCTTCAGATGGTTCATTTGCAAATGAAGTGATAGACAAAAATGTCAATTTGAAATTTGCTCTGAATGATTTTATGGCCTCACTACTAAGTTGAGTACTTAAGCAGCAGAGGTGCAATTTGCACTCTCTGTTTTATTATTATTTTGTGCTTTTAAGTTATTTCTAGCTTATGGCAGCCTCAGGATAGAGGCTGAAAAGGAGAGAGTATGACTTGGCCAAGGTCACCCAGTGGGTTTCTGACACAGTGGTCTAGCTTGTCTGATGCTTTTAAGGGGCATCTTACACATTCTCTCAGCCTCAAAGGGAGGCACAAGCAAACCCTGTCTGAAAAAAATGTTGCCAAGAAAACCCTGTGAGAAGGTTGCCATAAGTCAGAAAGGACGTAAGGCAAACAACAACAACAAATATGAAGATGAAGAGCCTTCCCTCCAGCCTATCCACCATCATCTGTCCTCAGAGGAAGAGAGGGGTAGGCCAGCTCCATCGGGCCTAGCCCAAAGTAAGAAGAAGAGCCCTTCTTCTGGCTCATCTGCAAGGTCATGGCCCCAGAGGGAGACAAGAAGCAAAGAACTTGATCCCTTCCCCACTACCATTACCTTCTACTTTTGTGTTAGGTCTTAATAGACTGCAAGCCTGAGGGCAGGGAATTGTCTAATAAAAAAAAAAAATGTAAGCTGCTCTCAGCCCCTTTATGGCTGAAGAGCAAGATATAAATACACCAAAACAAACAAACAAACAAGGAAAGCAACAACTATATCTATGAATGAAAGACAGCTTTAGCAGGTCACACCCTCTCTGTCTAAGAAGATGCAGTGGCAAACCATGGATAAAGAATCTGTGGATAGGAAAGGCCCTGTGTAATTGTGGGTATGTGTGAAATACCTTTGTTTGCCATAGAAACTACTAAAAGAAACTCTGCCATGATCGTTCCCTTCTACCATTTCTGTTTCTAAATACATTGGCCCACCACCACCCCAGCAACTGTGTATTTCCCTGGGGAAGAGGATCTGGTGGTAACTTCCTGGATGTCATTTGGATAGTTTAAGCTTGCTTCCCCTTCCCTAATCCCCATGCCTGCCTTTACCTCTAGAATCAAAGAAGGCTGTAAAGTAATTCAAGTAGCAAGTAAGAGCAGTGAAATTGCTCCTTAGGTAAACTGGCAGAACTCCAGATCCAAAGTAAAAAGATTTCATTAAACCAAGAGAGGGAAAGAGAACAGAGAATGCACACAAAGTTTTATAAAGAAAATAAAACACATTTTACATAACACTGTATAACAAAAGGCTACATTTCTGAGCAGTGTGGGAGAGAGTTAATTACCAATGAGGGGGAGGAGACATTGGTTGTGCCAATGATGGAAGAGATACAACTTGACTGAAAGAAGGGAGCAGATGGTCAAGGAGCCCTGACTTGGAGGATTCAGTCTGAGCAATTATAGTCTCCTCTCACAGTGTCCTTAAGGATGGTTTAAATAAATAACCAGATCAATGGATAGACACATGGGTCATAGTGGTGGTGGTGGAATTATCTGTAGAAGTGAGGGGGGGTCTCCTTCCTTAGAAGTAAAGCCCACTCTGAAACATAGTTTTTTGTGGTTTTTTTCGGGCTATGTGGCCATGTTCTAGCAGAGTCTCTTTCTGATGTTTCTCCAGCATCTGTGGCTGGCATCTTCAGAGAATGCTTTGCCTGGAAAAATAGGATGTATATATACTGTGTGAGCCTGGGAATGCAGGCGTGATTTGCATGTGTATTGTTCTGATGGCTGGCCTCAGGCTGGGAGGCTAATGCAAAAGAGAATTAATGTCTGCTAATTGGTTATCAGTTATCTGCTGGGAAAGCCCCTGACTCTGAGTGGTTTCCCATTTGCATTTGCTGAGTCCTTATTTTGCTATTCTTCAGGACTGGTAGCCAAATTTTGTTCACTTTAAGAGTTTCTTCTTTCCGGTTGAAATTATCCAGATGTTTGTGGATCTCAATGGCTTCCCTGTGCATCCTGACATGGTAGTGGTTGGCATGGTCCAGAACTTCAATGTTTTCAAACAGTATTTTATGCCCAGGATGGTTTGTGGCAT
>NW_024802935.1:480347-516425 GCF_019175285.1 Sceloporus undulatus | reverse complement strand
TGCATTTGCTGAGTCCTTATTTTGCTATTCTTCAGGACTGGTAGCCAAATTTTGTTCACTTTAAGAGTTTCTTCTTTCCGGTTGAAATTATCCAGATGTTTGTGGATCTCAATGGCTTCCCTGTGCATCCTGACATGGTAGTGGTTGGCATGGTCCAGAACTTCAGTGTTTTCAAACAGTATTTTATGCCCAGGATGGTTTATGACATGTTCTGCTACTGCTGATTTTTCTGGCTCACCCAATTCTGCAGTGTCTCTCGTGTTCCTTGATTCTTCTTTGCACACTGCATTTGGTGGTCCCTATGTAGACTTTTCCACAGCTGCATGGTATGCGGTAAACTCCTGCTGCTGTGAGAGGGTCTCTCTGGTCCTTGGCTGAGCGAAGCATTTGCTGGATTTTCTTTGTCAGTTTGTAAACTATTTGGAGGTTGTGCTTCCTCACCACTTTGCCTATTCTGTCTGTGACTCCTTTGATGTATGGTAAAAATACCTTCCCTTTGGGTGGCTGCTTGTCTTCACTTCTCTGGGTTTTCCTGTGCCTGGCCACTCTGGAACCTTTCTTGTTCGCTCTCTACTACACACAATTTCTACCATGCACTCACTATAACCCATCCCTTCATAGCTCAGTCAGTGGGAGTCAAAGGAGACTTGCTTTCTGCCTATGAGCAATTGAGCAAATATCCCCTTTCTCCAACTATTGACACTCTTGCCCCCATCACACACCCACACACACCTTTGCAGCTCTGTCAGAATTGATGCTGGCATGGGGGTATCCTGATCTCCTTATCACAGCTGCTGCCTTCTCAAAGTGGAGGAGGATGCAGGGGTTGGGAAGGCAAGCCGAAAGGGCAAGTTTGTCAGGGCTCTGCAAACTTGCCTGCAAAGTGCGGGTAAAGCTGCTTCAAATTGATACCAAAAGCAGCAGAATACTCCACAAGAAGTAGTCTTCGGAGGGGGCTTTCATAACCCTCAAACACCCTCAGAAATTTTGGACTCTGGAAGAGGGCAGAGGGAATAGCCAGCCACAACCGCACTGAACTGCAGCGGAAAAAAACTGCGGAGACTCGCCTCAATTTTCAAGAAGAGCATGGAAGGTGAAAGCTTCTTTGGGACTGAAAACTTATTTTATGTCTTTTAGACCCTAACACTGCTGAAACTCTACTACAACTGTCGTTTTGAGTAATTCCAATTTATGAACTTGCTTACACATCTGAATTTCTAAGAGCTTTAAGCTTTATTTAAGTTTAAGGGGAGAGAACCTTATAGTTTTGTTTGCTCTTCAAACAGAGCCAGAAGACTGAGACTAAAAGCACCAATATACCTAAACATATCTAAACAAAGAAGAAGGAGAGGGGGGAAAAACACAAAGAAATCCTAAAAGTAAAGGGTAATTAAACTAAGAAGAAAAATATAAAATCCTAAAACTTACCTGGAAGAAATCCCTTTGTTTGGATGCAACTCCTCGGCTGGAACTGCTGTGGTAGCAAACACAGGAAGTGTGTCGGCATCCAACTCTGGGCTGAGATGCTAAGCCTGATGGGAGCTGTAGTTTCGTTGAGACTCTGAAGAGCTAGAGTGAAAGAAAACGCATAGCCAGGACGTCTTGAGGAGGAAAGGGGAGAGAGGGGGGGCGAAGGAGGAGAAGAGGAGAAAGGAGAAGATAAAGAGAGTGAAATAAAGAGAGTGAGAAAGAGAGGAAAACACAGGGAAGGAAGATACTAAAGGAAATACTGTTTGCACTTTTCCTCTCTATCCTCCTAAATTTAACCCTTGGTGACATTCACACAATCTAATCCATTATGGACACTAGAAAAAAAACGCAGCTCCAGGCACAAAAAATGAGCTCACAGACAGCCAGAAGATCCTCATTTGATCAACATCAACCACCACTTTTCTCTCTATTTTGAAGAACTCCGTAAAACAACATCTCAACTTAATCTACAAATGGACAATTTAAACAAAGAAATGAAACACTTTAAGTCTGAGATAAAGAAAGAACTTCGGGATGATTTGAAAGAGATTAATTCTACAATGGCAAAAATATCAACAGATTTGCCCAATATGAAAGATAAAATGGAAAATTTGGAATTAACGCAAATGGACACTCAGGAGGAAATAGAAGAAATTAAGGTGAGACAAAACTATTATGAAGAAGAACAGTTAATTCGGGATGCTAAAGCTAGAGAAAAATGTATCAAAATTAGGGGTCTGTCGGAGAAGGAAGGAGAAAACTTATATACTAGAATAATCCCTGACTTGGCAAAGTTTCTACAGATTGAAGAACATTTTTGTCTTATGGAAACAGATAAATTGTTCAGATTAAATTAAAAAATTGCTGAACAGGAGAAAATTCCCAGAGACACTGTGATATATCTCTTGAGGAAGGAAATGAGGGACCGCATTATGAGAATGCATAACGTGTCTCCTTTAATGATCAATGGACAACAGGTGCTCTTATTTAAGGATGTTCCCGCTCAAATTCTGAAAAGACGTAAAGAATACAAATTCCTAACAAATGACTTACATGTAAATAACATTCCTTATTGATGGTTACTACCAGAGGGGATTTTCTTCTGGTATAAGAAGAAAAAAATTGAATTGAGAACTCTACAGCAAGCAAGGTTTTTTTGGGAAAAATATATGCGAGATAAGAAAAAATCAAAGGCTTCAGAGGAAAAAAAAATCAAAATACAAACAATTCTAAGACTGAATTGAATGTAAATACTCAATTAGGAAGGAACCAACACTTAGAAAAAGATAAGGATTTACCATCTGATTCACAAATTAAGTTAATAGACTTTAAAAAACGATATCTACTCTGAGACGATGATGACATCTCTGGACATTGCTGCACCTATAAGAATCCCAACAGAAGAAGAAGATAACAGGTCCAACACAGACTCAATTCCAGATCTAGAGGATCCTGATTTAAGCAACGCAGATGATCGGAATGCTTAAATTTCTAACGTGGAATGTAAAAGGTATTCATAGAGTGATTAAGAGGGAAAAAAATCTTTGTATATTTACAAAAACAAAATTGTGATGTATATTGCATTCAAGAAACCCATATTCCGAAAGCGGACATAAAATTTCTTAATAATGTCAAACTGGGTAACTGCTTCGCAGCTGGAACAAACAAGAGGAAAAAAGGTGTAGCTTTATATATTAAACAAAGCTTACCAGCAGAAGAGGTATTGAATGACCCTAATGGGCATTATGTGGGTGTATTATCACAAATTCAAAATCAAAAAACCCTCATTATAGGGATATATGCCCCCAATGATAAAAAGGATAAATTTTACTCTAAACTCTTAAATAAAATTAAAAATATCTCCTTTGATAATGTCATCGCTTTAGGTGACTGGAACGGGGTAGTGGACCCGTCGATTGACAGACTTTCTGAAAAAAAAATTAAGACCTCTCAAGGTAAGCTACCAAAATCATTTTTTGAGCTGATGGAATTTTGTACTATAGTAGATTGTTGGAGAATGAAATACAAAAACGCAAAAAGCTACACCTTTTTTTCTGAAGCCCATCAATCTTGGGCAAGATTGGATATGTTTTTGATCTCAAAGAGGCTATCTCCAAAAATTAAAGATATTGAAGTAATACCCAAGGTAATGTCGGACCATAATCCGTTAGTAATGACAATTATAACAAGACATAAGGAATGGAACTGGAAATTAAACGAAACACTCTTAAAAATGAAACAATTGTATCAGAAGCAAAAAAAAGTATTATTTAATTATTTTAATGAAAATTTAGAGTCTGATACAGAAGTAAACACGATCTGGGATGCCTCTAAGGATGTAATGAGGGGATTTTTTATCCAAAAAGGAGCAGAATTAAAGAATGCTAAGCAGGAAAAATGAAATGAATTACAAGAAAGATTAAATAAAAAAGAAACTTTACATATGAAATTTCCAAATAAAAAAATCATTAAGGATGATATAAAACTCATACAAAAACAAATTTCTATCTTACTAACGGAAGACGTCAAAGATATTTTGAGCACGCAAATAAAACTGGTAAATTACTAGCATACCAATTAAGAGAGAAAACACAAAGAAATGTTATTACATCAATTTGTAATGAGGGAAGATATTTTTCTGACCAAAAATCAATTCAAAATATCTTTCATAAATTCTATTCAAAATTATTCACAAAAGATGATACCCAGTTGGAGCACAAAGAAAAATATCTAGATAATAAAACAATAAAAGTGTTAACAGATGAACAAAAGGAATTTTTGGATGGAGACATCACTTTAATAGAATTAACAGAAGCGATAAGATTAAGCAAAAATCGCAAAGCAACAGGTCCTGACGGTTTTCCATCAGAGTATTATAAAGTATTCAAAGATGAATTGGGAAAGCATTTTCTAAAAGTGATAAACAATATATGGAATAATAATATTCCTAAATCATGGTTAATTTCTAATACAATGTTAATTCCAAAACCCAACAGAGATCCTACAGATGTTTCAAATTACAGACCCATTGCTCTTTTAAACACTGATTACAAATTATTCACGCATATATTAGCATCAAGACTTAGTTATTCTTACAGAATTAATTAATACTGATCAAAGTGGCTTTTTACCAAATAGGAAAATAAAAGAAAATAGAAGACATGTATTAGATCTACTAGAATTTCATGGTAAAAAGATTGATAGAAAATTGGCTTTGATTTTCATAGATTTCCAAAAAGCTTTTGATAGTGTTAATTCGGCTTTTATGAAAGAAACGATTAAAAGAATGAACATGGGAAATAAATTTCAAAATTGGATAAATAAAATCTACCAATCACAAACAACTAAATTAATAATTAACACTGAAAAAACATCGGACATAAAAATTCTGAAAGGTACCAGACAAGGCTGCCCGTTGTCCCCCTTATTATTTATATTAACCATGGAGATCTTAAATGATGTAATAAGAGAAGATGAAAAAATTACAGAAATTAAAATAAAGAAGGACCATTTCAAATTAAAAGCATATGCAGACGATTTAGTCATTTCATTGTCAAAACCATTAGAGGATATTCAACATCTCATAGATATTTTTGAACAATTTGGTTCACTTTCAGGATTAAAAGTAAATAAAAATAAAACCTCCATGTTAGTAATTAATTTGACAAAGAAAGAAGAACAAGAGTTAAAATTAATAACACCATATCAGATTTAAAAAAGATAAAATATCTTGGCATAGAAATTACTGCAAAAAATATTGATCTGTACAAAAATAATTATGAAAAAACATGGAAAAATATCAAAAAAGATATGGATAGATGGAATAAGATTGGTTTATCGTAGTTGGGTAGAATTCATCAATAAAGATGAATATACTACCCAGGATTATGTTTCTTTTTCAGAATATTCCTATTTTGATGAATGAGAAACCCTTCAGGGTTTGGCAAAGTGATATTTCTAAATTCATTTGGGAAGGGAAAAAGGCTAGAGTGAGAATGAAAGAGATGCAAGATTCCACTGATCGGGGGTGTCTGGCTATACCAAATTTTAAAATCTACTTTCACGCTTGTTGCCTTGAATGGATTTCGGAATGGTGCAAATTAGATAATAAAAGCCTATTGAATCTGGAAGGGTATAATAATATTTTTGGGTGGCACGCTTACCTTTTTAATGAAAAATTAAACGCTAATAAAGAATTTCAAGATCATTGTATTCGTAAAGTATTAATAAAAGTATGGCAAAGGTACCAATCTAGGCTTTATAGTAAAATACATATGTGGGTTTCTATAAATGAAGCATTCCATAAAAATCAAGAATTTGGACCTGAAAAATGGATTAATTACAAACAACTGCTGAACATTGATTATAACTCCCAAAATTTAAATATAAAATCTCTGAAAGAGCTCAATAAGAAGGGATATCAGATAAGCTGGTTTACTTATAGACAGCTGAAAGAAAGATTCTTTAAAGATAAAAATTTCAAAGGCTTCAGTTTAGAGAGCTCAAAAATAGATGAAATTTTGCTTTCCAAAAAACTGCGAAAAATAGCTAAAATATATAGCATTTTATTATCATTTGAGCTGGAGGAAGAACATATTTAAAAAGGCATGATTAAATGGGCTCAAGATTTGCATCATAATATCCCTCTAAACCAGTGGGGGGGAAAATGGAAAATAAGGTTAAAGTATACAGCATGTTATGCCCTTAAAGAAAATTATTATAAAATGCAATTTCGTTGGTACCTAACGCCATCAAAGCTCGCGAAAATTTATGCTAACCAAAATCTAAATTGTTGGAAGTGCAATAAAACCCCAGGTTCCTTTTTACACATTTGGTGGAACTGCCCTTATGTATCCAGATTCTGGAAGCAGAATCATGAATGGACACAACAGATATTGAACTGTAATTTTCCCATGACACCGGAATATTATTTATTAGGAATGAACCCAATAGAGGATTTAGAAAAAGAGCATGGCAAACTTATATTTTATTTAAACTCAGCGGCGCGACTCCATTGATTATAATATATGGATAATAAAAGTGCTAGAGTTGGTAGAGATGGACAAACTTACCTGTTTAACAAGAGGAAACTCCTGGGAGGCCTGTAAAAAATTTTGGAAACCATTAGTTACCTTTTGGGATAAAAACATGCATTTTAATTGTATGATTGAGTAATAAACTATATTATAAATAATTGTTCAGGTAAAGCAAAACCATATTTTATTTGTAAAATTACATTTTGCTATATTAATAATATTTTCCATTTGTTTCATCTTAAAGGATGAATAAAGGACAAACAGAAAATGACCAGGAAAATAATACGATGTAATGCTTCTCTTACATGCTCAACGTTGTTATCATTGAATTTCTATAATGGATCTCTTAGAAATGCCACTTGGCTTCAATTTTCTTTTTTTGATGTTATATTGTAAGTAGGTAACGTTAAGAAAATTATATAAATTGCTATTTGGGATTAGATAATTAAGGAAAGATGTATCAACTGAAGGAAGTTTGTAATAGGTTTCAGGAAGTCAATTTTAGTTTGTCATATGTCCTTGTAAACTGTATGTGGATTGTATGTAATTCAATGTTATGTCTCGTTCAATGTTATGTCTTTTTTTTTCTTCTCCTTTCTTCTTTTTTTACTTCTTTCTTTTCAGATGTATTGCAATTTTGTATCTTTTACATTGAATAAAATCAATTAAAAATAATAAAAAAGTGGAGGAGGATGCCGAGGATGAGGAGGTGGCAGGGGGGATTTGCTCCAGAGCCCCAGGGAGACCCAGGAAGGGCAAGAGAAGAGGGGGAAAGATAGGGGACATAGATGCAACAAAGCCATCTCCAGTGGTGCCAGTTTGCCATATGGGAAGCCAGAAAACCTGAGGAGATGCCAGGCAGGGTGAGGTGGTGGTGGTAGATACTGAAGGAGCTGCGTCCAGTCTCCAATCCTCCCCCTCCTGGTTGTCATCTTTTTTTCTGAGTATCTGGGGGGTGGAGGTAGGGCAACAACCTCCCCCTTCCTGTTTCAGTCAGTGGACAGAGACACTCATTTATTCACTAACCATGAGCAATCGAGCAAAGATCTCCTTTCTCCAGCTGCTGAAACTCACCCCATCTCATGTTTGGGAAACAGTGATGTCACCCTCCCTTAAAGTGTAGCCCATGCTCTCCAAACTCCCCTAATACTGCTACTGCTCATAACATGTATAATGTATTGTAGTGGTTTTTATATGAGTACTGTTTGTAAATTGTACATTGTGTAGTACTCTGTTGTAACCCGCTTTGATCTCCCAGGAAAAGCGGGCTATAAATAAAACAGTTTATATTCTTCTTATTATTATTATTATTATTATTATGTCCTTTTACCCATCTCCAGAGCTCATTCTTCTGACACAGCAGCCTTCAGCACTGTTGCAAATTGCACTGAAATTACTGTCTGACATGTTGTGTTGATAATGGACAAAATAAATTAACAAAGGGTAAGATCACAATAGCAACCTATTGCAAGACTTAAAAATATTGGCTGAGATCGTATAGTGTTACACAGACATCAGTTCCCCCACAGGAATGGGTGGTCATTTTTGTCTGAGGCACAACACCCACATTTAGTTCTGGGTGCTGGAAATGGAGTTACTTATGTGAGAGTTCCTCCTGGGACCAAAGTTTTAAAGTTTACTTCACCTCTATTGTCTGAAATTCAGAAGTGGAAAATAATTTTGTTGGATTTTAAAGTCTTGAAGAAAGCAGCATTTCACAACTTTTGAGACATTTGGCAAGTAAAAATGCATGCCATTTCGAGGATTTGCACATTTCCAAGGCTTAACAATGGGTGCAAATTGATAAGATTCGCAAATTGATAAGATGCAAGTGACTAAAATTTGCAGATTGAAATTATATACACTTCACTATATGGAGTAAATGGGTACATTATATACAGTGATGGTGTACATTATTAAATAACATATTAAAATGAAAATATTTTGCATTTTAATATATTTTCATGCAAAAAACTCATAAGTATGTCCTGTTCCCCCACCACCACCACCACCACCATCTTCAAAACACTTTTGTCTGAGACTATGAAGAAGATCTTCCAGTGAAAGAGCTGGATGCAGACATTGTAATGCTTAGAACAGATCACTCTAATCACTGAGACCTAATTGCTTTGGTTTTGCAGGCAAGCAAAACCCTTTTTATTTAATCAGGTTTTTAATATGCAAATAAGACAAGGAAGATTTTTAATTGGTGTCTCTGTTTTATTTATTTATTTATTTATTTTAAATGTACTTTTTAACTGTGGTTATTTTAATTGTTTTTAAAACTGCATTGGTAGACTTTACTTAATTTCCTTCTAAAAATCACCTTGCATCCCACTCTGGGTGAAAGGGGGCATATCAAATAAATACATAAATACATAAATATTAATGATCATGGGCATAAAATCCCAGTGATTTTGTTCAGGGAATAAGTTCCTTATTACTGGTACTTACTACAACAATCTTAACAAACCAAAGTAGACTTTTTACCTCCCAAAATCTGTTACGTGAAGAAGGTTGTGAGAACAAGTCAAATATTCTTAAAGCACATCGCATGTAAATGTTTTGGAGAAATACAGTGCATATTCAAAACATTGGGCCCATTTTAAAACAGGAATAATTGAAAATGGATACAACATTAAAATAAGTACAAACTACCTTTAGTCAATGTGGAAAAATACTGTGTACCTTTCAAGTCTGTCTCTGATTTACTACAATCCTAAGGTAAACTTATTAGGGGTTGTTTGTTTTCTTGTTGTTGTTGTTTTGGCAACTTTCTTCAGATGGGGTTTGCCATTGCCATCCTCTGAATTAGGAAAAATGAGCAGAAAGTGAAGATTTCCAAAGTGAATAAAAAGCAAAACAATGGTGGGAATAAAATGCAGGTGTGATTCATAAAAATGTAATGAATTTGGCACTCAAGAGATTTTCATATCCCTAAGTAGTAGTACAAAGCTCTCCAAAGTGGCCATATTCACCAAAATGTTCCTGCCTTATCTTAGATAGATCCATAGCCATAATATCTATTTTTAGATCCATGCACTTTCTAAGTCATCAGATCAATGTCAAGTAGTCTGGTTTGTGAAGAGAAACTGAAGTGTACTAAAATACTATTTTGCATTTTGCAATGCTACAGAAATGAACACTGTGTCCTTCTGTTTATTTCACATGCATAATTATATTCCTGAACATAAAATCAATAAAATGAAGTTCCCATTATCTGAACCACAACTTTGTGACCTTCCCCACAATTATATAAATGTATGTATCCGCAGAGACACTCAACAAGTAACCCTAAGTAAGCTGCAGTCTTATTCATCCAGACATTTGGGACAAATCTTAGAAAGCCATTAGTTATACTGTAAACAAAGACAAAAGCTTATTGAAGACTCTTACATGCAAAGGCAATTCCAATTAAAGAAGTGTGCAACCAATCAATACCAGCTATGCTTTAAAATGTTTCACTCACAAGACTAGTTTGTGTTTTCAAGGCCTTTAAGGCCTCTTTCCCAATAACAAATAATTTAACTTCTTGCTAAGCAAGGAGTCCCTGCTCTCTTTCCATTGGCAGGTGAGAATGTTTTTATTTAGACATGCTTCTGAATTTTAATTATGGGCTGTAATGTGTCTATAAATATGTGCGTGCGCACACACTCATACAAACACACAGTGGACCTTTAGTATTTGCTGGGGTTAGGTTCAAGGAGTACCAAAATCTGTGGATATTCATGTCCATTGTATGCAACAGTTTAATAAAACAGAGTTCTTTATATAAAATGGCAAAATCAAATTACGCTTTTTGGAACTTTTTGGCAAGAAAATTCAGGTTGCAGATTGTTGAATCTATGGATGCAGAATCTGTAGATACAGAGGGCCAACTCTGAGTGTGCGTGCGTGCGTGCGCGTCCATATTTCATTGAAACCATTGGGTTTTAAATTTTTAATCTGCCTATATTCATGTTTTTAATAATATTGAGATTTAATTTATTTTTTCTCTTTTCTAAATATTTTGTAAATATTGCAAGCTGCCTTGAATCCTATTTGGGGATAAAGGTGGGATATTAAATAAATAAAAAGGCAATGCTGATGTTTAGTGTAAGAACTTCTATATTTTAAAAAAATAGACTTTTGCCTATGTTGGCCATTGCCAGACTCCCTGCATTATTAATTCTAAAGATTAATAATGTAGAAGATGTGTGTTCACTGAAGTGCAAATGTTCCATATAGACAGCCTATAATAATTCTAGATCATTTCTGTGTTGGGCCACAAGATCACACTTTTCTGGAGTTTAAGAAGCTGCTTTACAAATAGACAAATTGTCTACTCTAACTGGAAATTTGTCTATTAAGGAAGTCATGGGTATAAATGTTCAGAACCTAAGCAGATCAGTGGTAAATGGAGGACTTCCTTGCAGGTCTTTAAACAGAGGCTGGATGGCCATCTGTCGGGGATGCTTTGATTGAGAGTTCCTGCATGGCAGGGGGTTGGACTGGATGGCCTTTGTGGTCTCTTCCAACTCTACAATTCTATGAAAATAAGAAGCCTTGGAGATATCTCATCCATGGGGTCACAATAAATCGATTCAAGGGCAATTAGCAACCACAAAAATAGATCCAAATTTAAATGATAGCTCTCAGATGCCCAGTACTGAAAGATAAATCCATCAGGCCTTTATCCTTAGGAAGAAGTCCAGTGATGGAAGATTGCCTGTAGGGCCCATTCATGCTACACAGTTACCGTGCTATGATTCAATCATAGTTCTATCCTATGAAATCCTGGGGTCTGAAATTTGGGGAGAGGTATTTATACTTCTCAGCTGGAGAGCTCTGGTGCCTCACCAGGCTAGAAGCCCCCAGATTCCACCAGCTGTTGCCATGGCATTTAAAGTACAATCAGAGCACTCTTCTGTGTGTGTGTGTGTGTGTGTATGTGGGTGGGTTGTATGAACCCCAGGAGATACTTTGCCAAGCTCTAATATGAATAATAACAGCAAAGAATCCAGAAACTCAGGGACAAAGTTATTCACAAGCTGAAAATAAAATTGTAAAAAGTTTAAAATCAGATGATACATGTATATTGACAAACAGAAGAACAAAGAAAGGTTATGTCATTTGCAGTTATATGCAGTAATCTCTTAACACTGGTATTTGTTTTGAATGATTCTACTTGAATCCACCTCATTTGAAATGTAATGGTTGCTTCTGTTGGAAAGAAGCATCACTAGACCAGAGTTAAATATATTATAAGATCTAAACTGTAGGCATTAGCGAAAGCAGACATTAAAATCCAAGAGGGGGTATCATTTCTTAAATGAGGATAAGAGCTAATCAATCCATGTCCTTCTAAAATCTCATTACCAAGTCTTTTTAAGTGCTTTATGGATAAGAGGTTCAGATAATGCCGAAGCTGTTTAGCAATTGGAAACATACCTCAGGTGATAGTTTTACTAATGTTTTTAGCTGTACACAGTTCAATTGTGGCCATAAAGTTCCCAACTAGCTAAATAACTGTTTATACAAGACTGGAAAATATAAGACTCATCTGGAGAATGTAAATGTTCATTGTAAAAGTCCAGATTTCCAGATTCACTGCTGTCAAAGAAAAGTTCTATGAAAGGGCAGATAGCTTTAAATATAATTATCCTCTGCTCAATGTTAATCAATTTTTCTAATATAGCCTAGTTCCCCTTTTACAAAACCAACTTAATTATTGCATAGGGCATTCTTATTTTTCTTCTTTGTTTTGAGTAGCTCATGTAAGTTATTTTCTCATCAGGCACATTTGAAAGGAAAGACCTAATTTCAATTACTGTTGGCCTACTGAAACACAAGTTAAGTAGTGGCTAAATCATCTGTACGAAAGGCAAATAATGAGAGACAGAAAAAGAATTATGGGTGGGATACAGACCACCCCTTTGGGGCAGCCTGCACAGACCCCTTTCCCTGATGGATCGGGGCCTCAGCGGCCACAGCAGCAGCCCCAGAGGTCCCGATCCACTGCTTTTCCAGGCCTCGGGGAAGCGGCAAAAAGCTGCTTCTCTGCAGCCTGGAAAGGGGTGTCCTTGGGGCTTCATACTCCAAGGACACCCCGACAGCGGCGGGGAAAGAGAGAAAGGCGCAGCTGTGTAAATACTGCGCTAGCGATACAAGCGGCAGAAGGAGCTCTGTTTCGGAGCTCCTTCCGGCACCACTGAAAGGGAGCCACAAGTGCCCTGCAGTGGCGTGTGTGTGTCACGCCTGCGCTGCTCCATTTGCAGGTGGCGCAGCCATGACGTCATAATGGTGGCGCCCATGTAGACAGAGTGCCGCCATTACCATGCCTCGGTTATGTGCTATGGTTGAGGGGTGTCTGTAAAGGATGCCCTGAGGCAACCCTAGCACGTATGCAGGCCGGCGCAAAGCACCAGTCTGGATACTGCCATGGTTATAGAAATGAGTTAGCTCTGCTACATTCATCTTGGAAGTGACCCAAGAAAAAATGAGAAGAGTAATAATAATAATAATAATAATAATAATAATAATAATAAGTTTATTTATTTTCACTTTTCCAATTTTTGATAAAAAATTATTTTTCCCCAGCTGAATCCAGGCAACCAAAGAAATACCTCCACATTTGCTAGCCAGCTTTTCCTATCTCCAACAGCACTCCTGCAATTCATAAAAGTATTCCACCCACCCATCCATTCTTTCTTTCTTTTTTTCCCCATTCACATGGTGGGAAAGTATGACAGAGCATGGAAGGAAAGGTGATTTTTTTTCCTAACCCCATCCCTTTCTCTGTGTCCTGAAATGTTGGTTTATAGCACACTGAGACATAAAATCCCAGGGGATCATGGAGGTTTAGTTCTTATTTAGTAGAAGAATTCATGAGAGAGTCACCTGGGAATTTGAAAAGAAAATCAGCATGTGTTTTATATCTTAAAGCAAAGCCTTTGACTGCCTAGGTCATGAAAGGCTGTGGAACACTCTTAAAGACATGGAAGTGCCAACACATCTGATAGTCCTAGTGAAGAATCTGTACTCAAGCCAAGAGTCAACTGTCAGAACAGAACACAGAGAAACAGAATGATTCCCAGTTGGCAAAAAAGTCACAAAAGGTTGCCTCTTATCACCCTACTAACTGAACTTATACACAGAACATATTATGCGAAAAGCAGGCTAGGACACAGAAGGAGTGAAAATAGGAAGAAGGAATATCAGCAATCTAAGATACACTGACAACATCATAAAACTAGCAGAAAACCTTAATTAGTTGGAAAAGCTACTAAGAAAGATGAGGGAAGAAAAGGCAAAGGCAGGCTTAATTTGAACATAAAGAAAAAAAATGACCACAGAGAATGTATACAAATTCAAACTAGACAATGAGGAAATAGAAATAGTAAAAGAATTCTCATACCTGGGATCAAACATTGATAGCAACAGGGTTTGCAGCCAGAAAATTAGAAGAAGATTAAGAATGGAGTGGGTGGCTATGAAAGAACTAGAAAGGATCCAAAAATGCAAAGGTAAACAAGTCAACAGAAAAGTTAGAATCACACAAGCCCTTGTATCCCTTATTATCATGTAAAGATGTGAAAGCTGGACAATTAAGAACAAGATAGGAAGAAAATCAGTTCATCTGAGATATGGTGCTGTAGAAGAGTGCTGAGGATTTTGTGGACAGCCAAAAAGACAAACAAGTGGGTCGTAGAGCAGATCAAGCCAGAAATCTCCCTGGAAGCCAAGATGGTAAAACTGAGGCTTTTGTATTTCAGACACATCATAAGAAGTTACAACTCACTGGAAAAAACAATAATGCTATGAAAAATGGAGGGGACTAGAAAGAATCAAAGGCCACATGCTAGATGGATGACTCCGTTAGGGAGCTCAAGGGTATGAGTTTGCAGGAACTAAAGAGAACCATGGAGGACAGGAAGTCTTGGAAGTGTTTCATCCACAGAATCACCATCGGTCAAGATCAACTCAAGGGCATTTTACAACAACAAAAATATTGAGAAAGAGCAAGGGCAACTAAACGCTTCTCTCCACTTTTATTTTCCACAGTTTTTGTTAACGACCTTTGAGCTGGCCTCAATTTATGACAACCCTGTGGATGAGACATCTCCAAAATCACCTGTCCTCAAGTGCTCTACTCAAGCCTTCAGGCTCAGAGACCTGACCTCCTTTAATGAATCTATCTATCTGGTATGCCATATAACTCTCTTCATATTGGCCTCCAGCTTAACAAACATTATTGTATTTTCTGGTACGACTTCTCATGATATGGGCAAATTATGACAGCCTCAATATAGTCATCTTGGCTTCCAGGGAGAGTTCTGACTTGGTCTGTTCTAGAACCCACTTGTTTGTCTTTTTTGCCATTCACAGTATCCTCAGCACTCTTCCACAGCACTTCATTTTGGATTTTCTTTCTAGCAGCTTTTTTTACTGCCCAGCTCTCACATACGTGCAGGTTGATTGGAAATATTATGGCTTGGATGATTCTGACCTAGTTTTACATCTTTGCACTTGAAGATCTTGTCTAGTTCTTTCATAGCTGCCCTCCCTATTTCTAGTCTTCTTCTGATTTCATTACTGCAATCTCTGTTCTGATAACTGATCCAAGGTATGGGAATTCTTTTACAATTTCAGTTTTCTAATTTTCTAGATTAAATTTATGTAATTCTTCCATGGTGGTTATTTTTGTTTTCTTAATGTTAAACTATAGGTCTGCCTTGCACTTTCTGCTTTGAATTTCTTTAGCAATTGTTCCAATTCTTTATTGGTTTCTGCTAATATTATGGTGTTGTCTGCATATCTTAGATTGTTGAAATTCTTTCCCCCAGATCTATACTCCTCCTTCCTCTATATCATCTGTGCATGATATTTCCTTCATAAAAGTGGAATAAGTATAGTGATAGAATGCATCATTGTCCGAGTTCTCATTTTGTTCCTCTATATTCTATTCTAACAGTAGCTCTATCTGTCCTAAGTACAATCAAATGTAACGGTACCTCCATTTCTTTAAGGTCAGTCCATAGTTGCTCAAGGTCTGCCAAAAGCTTTGCTGTAGTCTACAAAGCACATGATGATTTTCTTCTGGAATTCCCTAATGTGCTCCTTTATCCAATGTATGTTTGCGATGTGATCCCTAATGCACCTGCCTTTCCTGAACCCAGCTTGCATCACTTCAGTTTATCTCTCCATATGTGTTAGGAGTCTTTGCTGCTGAATTTTGAGCATGACTTTACTTGTATGGGAAATTAATGCAATGATTCTATAGGGGCTAAACAGACCAGTGTTATATACTGGTGTGGGGGCAGCATGGGGGTGGGGCATACACACGCTGGCCACCCTCACACTACCTCCACACTGGTGTCATGCTGCATGTCCAACCACATGGTGGAGGGCATCATAGTGCTCCACTGGCACAGCATTTAGACACGCTGCACCAAAGGAGCACTGGAAAGCCACCACCATGGTGGCAAGGGCACCTTTTTGAAGGTGCTAAAAGAAGCAGCATTTTCCCATTCTTTTTAGCACTGGCAAAGCACCGGATCGGGGCTGTGGTGTGCGGTTGCCGTGGCCCTAATCCAGCAAGGAAAGGGGCAGCGTGACGCCACTCCATAGTTAACAAAACAGTATTAGTTAGAAGACTTGAAAGAAAAAATAGATAAGAATGAGTTAGAGAACAGGACTGTCTACATGAGAGATAACAAAGAGGGGTCTCTTCTGGTATTCAGGTATTGCTCTTAAGTGGTGTCTAAAAGTCTCAATCTACCCAAAATAAGGATTGCCAGGCTGAGACTATGTAGGAAAATGATTGAAAACAGTTCTGATAAGAGATGTCTATAATGGAGCCACAAGGGGCCAGAAATGTATATGTTTTGTATCCAGTGACTGAAAAGTGGTGCTAGTGTTTGTATCCTATGTATCCAATCAATGTATGATTTATGAGCTTTTTGTCTAAATTCCTCTAAAAAGGTATGTCACCTGTATACTGTGGCTTTAGACTTTGGGAAAGTATTTTTCTGAAGCCAGATGGCTAATAAAACTGCTGAACTTTTCATACACTTCTTGGGGCTTCCTGGATTGTCTTCCTGAAATATCTGCAATATGAAATTTGTAATCTAAGCAATCACACATTTTTTCAGTTCCTGGGACCGTTCAGATTAGACTCCCTATATATAACCCATCCATTAAAAAAAAAAAGTTGGCTTTGGCACAAATGGAAATCAGCTTCTAGCCAAGTGACATCAACAAGCATTCAGAGCACTTGCAACAGGATGGTGTTAAAAAACAGCCCTGAAATTCAGATGAAGAAATAAAACTGAAATGACATTTATTTCAAACTTATACTTGAGCCATGAAAAATAATGTTCAAAGTTATTGCAAAGCTGTAATTGCTCATGCTGCTTAAACACTCTAAAATTATCAGTTTTCCATCTATCCCATAAGTGAAGGAGATGGCTATGGATTGAGTTCACTGATGTGACAGTGTGAGGTGGCTGCAATTTTTTTTGGCATGTATAAATTAGTATATTTGGTTTTGTGCTAAGAAAGGAACACTGGGGGAGGGGTTGCATTTGATTGACAAAAAAAGCTAAGTATTTTAGAGGTAGGTAACTGCAGGGTGTCTTGAATGAACTGAAAAACAGTTGTTTGACTGAGGTGCGTTGGCTTTAATGATGGGTCTAGGGCTATAATTAATTTTTTACCATCATGAGTAATTCCTATTTTTTAAAAAATAAGTACATAGAACAACCATCAGAACTAAGACAAAGGTTTGTATGAAACACTGGCTTAATTGTAAAACACTTATGCATGAAGAAAAATGTATCAGAAAGTAAGACTACTTTTGACTTCTTCCTGGAAAACAATCCCTTTTCTAGAGACATCATAGAAGCCTGGTTCAGTGATACTTGCTAAGCAATAACAACTATGGCGGGTTACAAACCGCCACTTGGGACGTCCTCAGGATGTCCCAGTTTCAAAAAGGGGCGTCTCTTCCAGACGCCCCTATTCCTGTTACAGACACTGTCCATAACAAATGGCGGTGGCCATTCCACACGGCCGCCACCATCTTGACGTAATGGACGCTGTGCGTCTGCACGTCGCGCAGCGCTAATGACATCGCGAGTGCGCCATTGGTGCCTCGCGGCGTCATGAGCACGCCGCCAGAAGAAGCTCCATTTTAGAGCTTCTTTTTTGCTCCGTAAGGGAGCCGCACGGTTTGGCTGCAGCGGCTCCCTCACGGAGCAAACAGCAGCGCCGGGAGACCGCCTCAAAGCGGCGGTATGTAACGCCTCCCCGTTTCATTTGGTGAAAACTAAATAAATATGTAATGCAGGCATTCTACATGGAGATGCACAGGTGGGAATTGAGTGAAATTCTTAATTCATGATAGTTTGGCTAAAATAATGCTACTTATATGTAATACAATGTAACAACATCCTCTATCATTTCTACATTCCTGGACATGCATATTGATGTCATCAAAAGATACTTTTAAAAGAATTAAAAACTGAAAAGAGGAGTTTGGAAAAAAGAAATAGAAGCAGCAGGAGATCAAAAATGATAAAGACTAGCTGGAAATATCACTGAGCTCAGGACAGACTCCTGTGGCACCAAGATGAAGTTCTCTCCAAAATGAAGAGGAGCCAATGCTGAGCACTCTTTGGGTTTGGCCGGCCAGATATGAATATTCCATTGTTGATGGACAGCAGATGGGATTATAGAAGTGTCTGGTTATGTCCCCCCTCCCCATGGTCAGATGCAAACAAAGGACATCTTCCACCAAGCTCCAGTGTGGTCTTCTGGAGGTCTCGGCAGATTATGTCATCAGTCTGTGTCTGGCTGCAGGGACATAGTCAGATGTTTTTCCAATGTTCTGTGCTCTCCACCCACAACAGAATGGTCATGGGAGGTGGGGTACTGTAGCACAACAGTAAATTGTGGGGGATTAGATATTGTAGAGAGAGGAAGAAAATACCACCACCCACAACAACCAATAAACTGCATACACAAGCATAAGGTAGACACAGTTTGCATGTGGCACTAACAGGATGCTTACTATTGAACATCACAACCTACCGTCCACCCACAAATGCACTTGAATGTATTGCTTAAAAACAATACACTGTTGGTAGGGTTAATAAAGGCTCTGAAAAGAAAGGGAAAGCTCAAAATGTCTTAGTTATCCATGCATCATTTAGATCTCAAAAACAGTAAATAGAGGAGTAAAAACCAAGCACTCCTGGTACATTGGTCTAGTCTAGATGAGTCAAATTAAAATAAGTTTTAAATTTATTTATTTATTTATTTATAAAAAGAAATATTAACTTAGATCTAACTCCTAGTCCCAGGAAAACAATACTCCTTGAATCACTGAGAGTGCCATAAACATTCACTTACTATTTAATAGGTTTGCTCCAGTTGGGACTTAACTGGATTTAGTCCACTCTATTAAAAAGTAGTATAATGTAGGCCCGATACAGATGGGCACTTTGTGGTGTGGCGGCGGTGAAACTAAGGTTAGGGACCATGCACCAACCGCACAGTTACTAACCTTAGTACGGAGTGGCAGCGTACTAATGGCGGCGTCCTGTGTACACAGGTGCCATCGTTGTGATGTAAGCACCATGCAGCGTCCACATGGTTCCATGTGTCGCTTAAGTCACGAGTGCACCAGTGGCGCACTCGTGACATCACGTTTTTTCCAGGTTCTTTTTCCTCTGAAGAGAAACTGCTCAGTTTGGTGGCTGCGGCTTTGCTCCAGAGGGAAATAGGCCACCGGCACGCCACTCTTTGGGGGCAGTCTGTCCCGGACCTGAGTAATCATATGGGTGATAAAACAATAAGGAAAATGCCAGGGCAGCAATCGAATCCTGGACACACTTTGTTTACTTATGTTCTGTTCTTTGCAGGATAAAGCCTTATGCATAGACCCTATGTGAATGTATGCTTATTTTAAATGGTACTGTACAGCTAAATGAGTTTTGGCTTGCAAGGGAGTGTATGAAGAAAAACTTAAGGTAAATTTGATATACAGTTGAAATTTCTGTCAGGATTAATAGGTTGGTACAATTTCTAGGCATAAGAGAAATGATCTGGAATAGCTGATCATGTAATTTGATGCATTCTCTGAATAGAGGCTATGTTAATAAATACTAAACCAGTATCTCTCTGATCTGCTACTTTCATTTCTAAATTACTGTAGCATGTGGGGCGGGTTGGGGGAGGAAAGCTGTTGCAAATAAGCAGTTGTTTTTTTGTATCTGTCGATTCCAATTATCCATCCCTATTTGTGTTTTTGGCTTTTCTTCCCTGTACCAATGGTGTTGTAAATGCACTCAATAGTCTGAAGGCATGGATAAAAAATTAAATTGAATTTGAGTGAGAAATGCATGCAGGGAAAGACTGAAGGGGGCACTGAAGCATTTGCCAGTATCTGCATTTTGGAATATTAATTCCTTGCAGAGTCTAACAAGACAAACTGATTTTGGGAAAAATAATGGTTCTATAGAAAAATTATTGCCATGTCTTATCCCAGGGTCATGATATGTCGAACTTAGACTTTGTCTTCAAAAACAATGCCAAGAAGTAAGATGTGACAGGGATTAGGGGCCCATTCACACTATACAATATAGTGTCATAGGCCCGGTCCAGACGGGTGCAATAGGATGCCCTCATCACATGCGAGGGTGTCAAAATGGCAGCGCCCTGTACAGATGGGCACCGGCATCATTACGTGATGGATGCCTAGCATCCGCACATTGTGGCACCATTATGACAAGCAAACAAACAAACAAGCTTCATTTATATACTGCTTCATACCGCCTAAGCAGTGTCTAAGTGGTTTACAACTATAAGCTAATTTGCCCCCAACAATCTGGGTACTCTTTTTAGCGACCTTGGAAGGATGCTAGCCTGAGTCAAGCTTGAGCCCTTTTGCTGGTCTTCAACTCGCAACCTTGTGGTTTTGAGTGAGTGACTTCAGTACAGGCATTTAATCACTGCATCACCAGGGTTTGTGAGTGTGCCATTTTGCGTTTTCTTTTTGGTCCACTGGGAAGTCCGGTGGTCTGGAGGCTGTGGCTTCCCCACAAACCAAAGCTAGGTGCTAGGAGACCATCCTTTTTGGATGGTCTGTCCCGCGCCCACATTCCACTTTGATTGTCATGGTTCTACACTATGGAATTGTGTGGTTTGTAGTTTGGTGAGTCACCAGAGCTGTTTGGCTGAGAATTCTAAATAGCCCTTCCTCTCAAGATGTGAGGGTATGTTGCCATGGCAGTTAGAACTGCAAGCAGCACTATAATTGTTTAGTGTGAATGGGTGCCAGGTTTCTATCCTGGGTTCAGCCTCTCACAGCCCTCAAAATGTTGTGAAGGCAAGCTGTGGAGAAAGAAGAGAAGCAGGAAAAAATGTACAGTTAGACAGTGTTATTTCTGATCCTGTAATAGAAGGATAAGGAAGAGTTAGGGTAGAGATCAGGGACAATTTCAGAAGGATGTAAGACTTGAAGATCCAGGTGTTTGTTCCTTTCTAGAATTGCTTTATTGCCCTCTTGGACATATTCATACTACAAGACTATAGCACTATGATTCCACTTTAACAATCTTTTTTTTTTATAATATGTAGAAAATACTATACTATGGTATTTGCTTATATTTAATTTATCAATGAAAATTTCACAAAATATTGATCACTGTACAGGAAGCCCCAGCCTTTTAGCACCCCATTATCTGACAACTTGCTTCTTTGACACTTGCAAATTAAGCAAATGTTCCATTAATCCAATGAGGAATCCACTCTTTCATCAGTTCTTCCTGCCGCCTGAGGCTTCCTTTGGATTGACTGTATATGCATGCATGGCTTGCAAAGCAAGCAGGGAGAGGAGGCACCAAGATGACTAAGACTTTACAAGCAGCACATATGCAAACAGTCCCAAAGAAGCTACCATAATTTCCTCAAGTTCCTACTTGAGTTCTGTTTGTTGACCAATTCTAGTTTCTGACAGTGCTGCAATTCCTAACCCATTAGATAAGTGAGGGCTTCCTGTAATATATTTATGTATTTTTTGTCTGATTAGGGCGCCATTACATAAAGGGGCTTCCTAGTACTGGTAACTGTTCAGTACAATTCCAAGACACAAATGTTGTTGCTTGAAACTTATTAAACTTTAAACAAGGTTCATTAAGGTTTCAGGGAAGTCTTGCAGCAGCGGGGCCCTGCTATGAAATGATCATTTGGCAGGACTCCAGCTAGAAAGAAAGGGCAAGAATCAAATGTACCACTTGTCTCTCTCTCTCTCTCTCTCTCACACACACACACACACACACACAACCACTCTGAATACTGGCATTAGGATTAAAAGGAAAACTACTGAATATCTTTTGTGAACTCTTAATCATACATCTTTCCAGAATGATAGTTGGAAATTTCTGTTTCTTTCAGACTGACCAAAATATGGTAAGAACTGGCAAGGTGGAATAGGAATTGAACTTCACCTTAATCTAGATCCCAATTACTCATGAGTAGAACTCCAAGATTGACAGTCCTCAGCTGTCCCCTATGTCCCCAGCCAAGTTGCTCCAGAGAGTCAGTGGAATCTCCAGAACAAATGGAAAGTGCCACTGCAAAGAAGATAAATCAACAAAACTCCACCCTTCTCCCCATCTTCACCCCCTTCTACCAGTGGGAACCATTACCAGTTCAGCCATTCACAAAGAGACAAATCTGGATCTATCCCAATAAACATTTTCCAGCATTTTTATTTCATTTAGTTTTCAAAGTTTTAAAGATGATATTAGAACTGAGTCCAACTCCCAGTCCAATCAAATTTCACTACAGGTATGAGCAGGGGATAGGCAAAGCCCTTCCTCAAATTAGAATGGGGGAGAAAGGACCTTTTGATCGTAATCTTTTAAAGGAGTGGAAAGAGAAAGAAGCTCTCTGGGCTCACATGGACGAAGTGGAAGAAGACGATAGCCTAGGACCCCAGATTCCCCCTGCAGAGGATGTGTCCTGCTTACCCATAGCCTCCCAAATGACTTCTGACCAATAGAGACAGGTGAGATTACTCAAAGCCCAGTTTAAAGATACATTTTCAGAAATGCCTGGGCATACTACTGTTACTGAACACCTCATTTAGACCCTACCTGGGGTGGTGGTACAGGTTCCCTCTCATGAGTGGCCATGGCATATTCAGGAGGTAATTAATAAAGAAGTATAAGCCATATTACAGTTGGGAGTTATTGAGGAGTCTAGAAGCCTGTGGCAGAGCCAACCGGTATTGTTCCCTAAACCAGATGGGTCCATTTTATTTTGTATTGATTTTCAAAAGTTAAACTCAGTTTCTAAATTTGATGCTTATCCCATGCCGGATATAGCGCCGAATAGAAAAATTGGGACAAGCCCGTTATTTCTCATCCCTCAGTTTAACAAAAGGCTACTGGCAAATTGCCCTACTTCCAAACTCAAGGAAGAAGACAGTGTTTGCAAAACCGAGGGGGCTTTTCCAATGTACACAGATGCCTTTACGGTTACATGGGACAGCCGCTACTTTTCAGAAGCTCATGGATCGAGTCCTTGAGCCAGTGAGAGACTGTGCAGCCGCATATATAGATGATATTATAATATACAGTAATTCATGGGAGGAGCATATACAATACCTCAGAAGGGTGCTTCTGGCTTTAAGGCATGTAGGTTTGATTGCCAACCCCAGGATGTGTGCCATAGCATGTAGGGAAGTTAAGTATTTAGGCCACATTGTGGGGGAAGGGGTAGTTTGCCCCATGCAAGATAAGGATGACAAGGTTGTAAAGTGGCCCAGACCCAAGACAAAAAGACAAATACAAAAGTTTATAGGTTTAGGGGTTATTACTTCACATTCATACCTTGCTTCGCTCATTTGGCAGGGTCCCTTACCAACCTCACTAACAAAAGGCAACCTCAAGTAGTGTGGTGGGGTCTCTGGGAGCAACTTGCATTCGAACAACTAAAAGAAAAATTGTGCAGCTCAGTGCTGTAGCTGACGAGATGACACTGCTGGACCATCCTTTGCTACTGTTCTGCAAACCAATTAAATAGGCCTTCTGAAGATCTCAACACGGACACCCCAGTGGGAGGGATTCCCACATTCTCTACCACCGTGACTCTGCCCCTCTTCTTCTGTGGGATTTAGCATTGCCTGCCAGTGTAGGTTCATGTTTCAAAGACGACACAGACTCAAGATTGGATGCTCAAGAACAAAGATGTTGCTTTTTCAGCTTTCCAACAAAACAATTTAACACGAACTTTAAGAGCTGTGCCCCTTCTCTTCTAGCTTGGGTTAGTGCCTTTAGACTTCCTCTCCATCTCGTATGACATCTTCAGGGTCTTCCCCACCATGGACCTTGGGCCTCTTCTCTGGGGCTTCATAGTCTGCATTCTCCACCACAGGGTTTCTCCCATCTACTCTTCAGCAGTGGTCTTGGGTGCCCCACCAATCCCCGCCATGACCTTGCCAGTCCACTGAATCAGGTATCCTCCAACCAGCCTCCTCTTCCCAGGAGCTCCTCTCTAGAAGTATCCAAGCCTAATCCTTGGGCTATCAGTGCCTGGGTCAGCCCTTGGCCCCTCTCTATCTGAAGGGCCCCAACTACTCCTGTCTCTCTTCCATCCTTTCCCCATCCATACATCCTTCTCTGCGATTCACCTGGTTCCTCCCCTAGCCACCTCGCCCTCACTCTTAAATCCATGCCCTCTTCCTGGCCAAGCTCTGCCCTCTAGCAGACCCTCTGGGTCCAAAACTACCTTGTATTCTGGGCCACCTCCTCTGCCGGCCTAAAGGATAGGTCCCTCCCAATGAGGCACTTTCCCTCTTACTCCCAAGGAAGGTTCTCCTCTCTCACGCATGAGACATCCCAATTCTTCAGCCACGTCATCACAAGACTGTCTACAAATGATTCTTTCTGGAAGCCCCTACATCTCCCCAAACACACACACCATTATATTTTTTTTAAAAAATAAGGTAATCAATGGTCCATTCAGCACCAGAAGTTTGAAAGTCATGCCCCAAACAGAATGACTACCCTTTTAATAATTCATTGCTGACACTTGCAATGGTGTTTCCTTTTCCACCACTTCCATCTTAATGATTTGGTGTTTAAAAAAAATAAGGGGAGAATCCACCCTCACAAACCTTCCTATCTGTGGGGATTTGGTTCTGGGCCCTCCTGCAGATGACAAAAAACACAGATATTTACGCCACATATTATTCAATGATGATGATGTGCACATGCCATCATTGAATTATATGGGGTGTGGCAATGTTCAGGCAGCAATTTTTTAATGCCTGCAGATTGCCACACTCACCATCTACTTGCAAGTCAAGTGATAGTCGTCTTCTTCCTTAGTTCCAGATATTCTGTCCCTCTGTTTCACAATGGAGGGAGGAGTGTCAATAGCAATACCAGTGGCAGGTATATTTCTATACTGCTTATCAGTGAACTAACACTCCCTGTGTGGTTTACAATGTGTAAGGCAATTGCTCCCAACAAGCTGGGTACACTGGTGCCTCGGGATACGAAATGATCGGGTTACGAAATTTCCGGGATACGAAAAAGTTGGATTGGCAAAAACTGTTTCGGGTTACGAAATATTTTTCGGGTTACGAAATTCATTTCGGCGCGAAATTCAAATGCTGCAAAGTGCAGCTATAGGCTTTCCAGTGCTAACGGAAAAGTGTTTCGGGTTACGAAATTTTCGGGTTACGAAAGGAATGGCGGAACGAATTAATTTCGTAACCCGAGGCACCAGTGTACTCATTTTATTGACCTATGAAAGAATGGATAGTAAGGATAGCCCCCCCCCCCCATAAAATAAATAAAAATAGAAAATAGAAAATTAATGACATCTTGTTATTAAGTTACTTCACTTGTGAAATGTGTTCTGAAAGAAATCTGCACTTGAGGGTAATGCGTTCATGCAGTTTGCCACCTCTTATCTTTTGACTACAAATAAATAAGGAAATGTTACAAAAAAAAACCCCTAATAGTAAGCAACATCCAAGTAATATTTCCCCTACTTTGTAATACTTTTCCCTTCTCATTGAAATGGGAAATCTGCAACAATGTGAAGTGCTATATTGGTTCTTGTTCTTTTATCTCATATATGTTAATGGAAGGTGAGTCTGGAAATCATATATCTGGCTCTCTATATTTTTGCTGTATCTGAAATTAATTACATGACTTCACCCTTACTGCTCTGCATAACTGTCTCCAAAGGTAAAAATAAATAAATAAATGAGTGAGATTCAGCCCTGAAAAAAAAAAACATGAAAAGCTTTGAAAGAAAAAAGGGAAAGAAAAAGCACAGATCTACAAGCGAAGGAATGAATGTTTCCAAATAAAAGTGAAACAAAATATCAAGATACTTTCCTCTACTATTCCCTTTTAACTTCACCAGAATTAATTGCAGGATGACAAAATGAGCTAGAATGTCTGTGACTTTCAGGGTAGATGTCTTTCAAGGCATTAGTAGTGAATTCAAAGCACTTAGAACAGCTGACACTAAATTATCTTCATTACATGCTTCTTTTGAATGCATGGCTTGTGAGATAAAGATGAAATTCTGAAAGGAAAAGTTTAAAAGGAGCAGCTGCATTCAGCTCTGTCTAAATAACCATTATGGCTTAGGCAGATATCATTCTGCAGAAGCTAATCTGTCTTTTGAGTTACTATTCTAAATACAGTAGATACGTATTTGTTATAAATAACAGCTATGAAGAAAAACTATCTTATACATCTTAGGCAGTAGGATAGGATATTTAGCCTCCATGTTAAAAATTCATTTGTAGAAAATAATATACATTAATATTCATTTAAAAAAGAAACCTCTCTTCTTCATTTCTCCCCACATGGATATTAATCAGTCAAGAACCCACACTTAAAAAACCTCAGTACACAGTAAAGTTCAAGTACAAACATGAATCATATGTAGTCTGAAATACTTGGACATGCAGAAGATAGAGGCATAGATTCATTTAGAAGGAAACAAAAATTTAAAAGTAATATTTTTAAATAATAATAATAATAATAATAATAATAATAATAATAATAATAATAATGGAATTACTTGCAAAATACTTTCATTTTTCACTTCTTTCAGATTTAATATTCCTGCCAATTAGGAAACAACAACAACAACAAGGCATAACTGAATTTATTTTAAAGAAACATGATGGACAAGTAAGGGATTTGTGTCACAGTTATCTATTTATCTAATACATGCATCTTTTCATCTTTCTTCTGTCTTGAAACTGACTGGGTATATTTGCACATAATTATTTGTCAGGGTTCACTAAACTACAGTGTAAATCAATTGTCTGTTGATCTTGCTTCTCTTCTTTTTTCATGTGAATGGGTAAACAAAGGAAGGGACATGTTTCATGATACATGTAAACCCAGAATAATTATTTACTGATGGTAAACAAGTCATCAAGTAATAGCCAACCAAGTTTAAAACTATCTAATGATGCAATAAAGCATAGTGCAATTTAAATGTCTAGTTAAAGCAGTCACATTCCTGATTCACTTGTGTTGAAAGGAAGGGTGGAACAGAAATCAATAGACTACAGGCATGAAAGCAATGCTTCTTTGCATTGTGGTCTAATAAATTAGGATTACACCTTAAAATGATACGAATGCCACCAATATTGAAGCATCTGCTTTATGGGTATTGGCTAGACCCACATCTGCTTAGCAAAAGCACAGCTGCTGGATCACATGCCTGCAAACCAAGCTGATTTTAGAAGTGTCTTGAATGGAGTCAGACATGTATTTTAGACTTTAGGAGAGTGGATTTCAATAAATTTAAAGAAGTATTGAGGGTGATCCTGTGGTCAGAAATACAAAAAGAGAAGGGTGTTCAAGACGGATAGGAGTTTCTCAAAAGGGAGATGCTGAAGGCACAATTTCAAACAGTTCCATTGAGAAAGAAAAACGGGAGGTGTCTCAAGAAACCAGGATGGATGACTAAGGAACTTTCAACTGAGCTAAGTTTGAAATGGAACATATATAAGAAATGGAAAAAGGGGGAAATCACAAAAACGGAATTCAAAGAAATAGCAGGCATTTGTAGGGGTAAAGTAAGAAATGCTAAAGCGCAGAATGAACTCAGGCTTGCTAGAGAGGTTAAGAACAATAAAAAGGGCTTTTTTGGATATGTTCGCAGTAAAAGGAAGAAGAAGGAAATGGTAGGGAGAAGATGGCAAAATGCTAACAGAAGACAGAGAAAAGGCAGAATTACTCAACACTTCCTTGGCCTCAGTCTTCTCAGAAAAGGCAAAGGGTGCTCAACCTGAGGATAATGGAGCAGAGGACAGAATAGGGGAATTTCAGCACAGAATAAGTAAAGAGATAGTACAGGAATATCTTGTTAATCTAAATGAATTTAAGTCTCCAGGACCAGATGAACTCCATCCAAGGGTATTAAAAGAACTGGCAAATGTAATATCAAATCCATGGGCAATAATCTTTGAAAACTCCTGGAGAACAGAAGTACCAGCAGACTGGAGGAGGGCAAACACTGTCCCCATCTTCAAAAAGGGAAAAAAGAGAATCCCAACAATTATCGTCCAGTTAGTCTGACATCAATCCCAGGAAAGATTCTAGAGCAGATCATTAAAGAGAGAGTCTGTGAACAGCTAGAAAGCAATGCCATAATCACAAAAAGTCAACATGGGTTTCAGAGAAAGAAGTCGTGCCAGACAAATCTGATATCTTTCTTTGATAAAATTATGAGCTTGTTAGATGAAGGGAATGCTGTGGATATAGTATATCTTGATTTCAGTAAGGCCTTTGACAAGGTTTCCCATGACATTCTTGCAAACAAGCTTGTAAAATGTGGGTTAGACAAGGTAACTGTGACATGGATTTGTAATTGGTTGACTCACCGAACCCAAAGGGTGCTCAACAATGGCTCCTTTTCATCCTGGAGAGAAGTGACCAGTGGGGTCCCACAGGGTTCTGTCCTGGGCCCAGTGCTATTCAACATCTTTATCAATGACCTGGATGACAGAATTGGGAGCATACTTATCAAATTTGCAGATGACACCAAATTAGGAGGAATAGGATCAAAATTCAAAATGACCTGAATAGACTTGAAAGCTGGGCCAAATGTAACAAAATGAAATTCAACACAGAGAAATGTAAGGTACTGCACTTAGGATGGAGAAATGAAATGCACAGATATAGAATGGGGGAGACCTGTCTGAATGAGACTACATGTGAAAGGGATCTAGGAGTCCAAGTAGACTACAAGTTGAACATGAGTCAACAGTGTGTTGCGGCAGATAAAAAGGCCAATGCAATTTTAGGCTGCATCAATAAAAGTATAGTGTCTACATCAAGGGAAGTAATAGTGACACTCTATTCTGCTCTGGTCAGGCCCCACCTGGAATATTGTGTCCAATTCTGGGCACCACACTTCAGAAAGGACATTGAGAAACTGGAGTGTGTCCAAAGGAGGCCGACTAAAATGGTGAAGGGTCTGGAAACCATGCCCTATGAGGAAAGACTCAGGGAGCTGGGGATGTTTAGCCTGGAGAAAAGAAGGTTAAGAGGTGATATGATAGCCCTGTTTAAAAATTTGAAGGGATGTCATATTGAGGAAGGAGCAAGATTGTTTTCTGCTGCTCCAGAGAACGGGACCTGGAGCGATGGATGCAAGCTACAGGAAAAGAGATTCCACCTCAACATTAGGATGAACTTCCTGACAGTAAGGGCTGTTTGACAGTGGAACACACTGCCTCAGAATGTGGTGGAGTCTCCTTCTTTGGAGGTCTTTAAGCAGAGGCTGGATGGCCATCTGTCAGGGATGCTTTTATTGGGAGTTCCTGCATGGCAGGGGGTTGGACTTGATGGCCCTTGTGGTCTCTTCCAACTCTACGATTCTATGATTCTATGATTTTATGAGTGTTGCTTTTTTAAAAAAACAAAACAAAACCTGAAGCTATGTAATGCAGCAATTGGTCAATGATTTCATTCCCTTATACAGTCGGCCCTTGGTATCCACAGGGGGATTTGTTCCAGACTCCTCCCCCGTGTGAATACCAAAATCTGTGGATGCTCAAGTCCCATTGTCGCCAATGGTGGTGCAGCCATGCAGCCACACCACCATTAGGGATAATTGGACTTCACTGGCCTCCTCCTCCTCCTCTTCCTCTTCCTCTCACTGGTGTCAGGTGGGTGGCAGGAAGCATGGAACTGCTGCCTCCACTTCCTCTTCTCCTCTTCCTCTTCCTCTTCCTTCCTCCAGATCTCACGGGAAGACATAGGACCACTGCTACTGCTGCTGCTGCTTCTTACTCCTCTTCCTTCTCCTCTACCTTCTACCACCTCTCCCTCCCTCTCTCCCTCCCTCCTCTCACTGGCGAAGGGTGGGTGACAGATTAGTTGTGATTGTTCTTCCCAAATCACTATAGCTGGAAGGTATGTTGTACTGCAGCAATAACATAGGATGGAATGAGGAAAGTGAATGCTAACAATCTATTAATTCATGATATCATGTTTTCACAAAGAAAGCTTTTTTTTTTTTTTTTTTTTTTTTACTTTTCCTGTGGACTAATTTGGCAAGCCAAAGTATCTCAATGTAGAACTGGATTCCACAAAGCATCTTCTCAACATGTTATCATGTTTGCCTGGCATTGTATATTGTTGTTATATCCACAGCACAAGCCAAATCACACCCCTTCACCTCTAACTAGGAACCCACAGGCACATCAACTGAGCATCTCTTCAGATGTGAAGATCTGGGAATGGGCATATCAATCAGTAACTCAAATCAAACAAAGACCTTCAAGAACAGTAGGTAGGACATGTGTCAGCCACCCAAATTTGTACTGGGATTTCCTACTCATTTTGCTCTCCTGGAATGCATCCTTGTGGATTGGTAAAGGAAGGGGCTGCAAGCACAATTTAAACAGTTCTCTTGCATGTCCTGGATTTCCTGGTTTTATTCCTATTATAGACAGATAGAAAGGGGGGTGGGCAATGGGCAGGGAAAGTGCTAATGGTCTCAGTACATCATGTGGCAGCTGGTTTAAACTTGAAGTATTGTGTGCATACCATTCTCAATCCTAGGTGATTTATAATAGCCTAAAGTTCCAATATAAAAAGCATACAGCTGCAGGGAGACATGTCAGATTTCCTTACTCAGACTGTCATTTCCTTGGAAACATAATAATTAAGATGTCTGGTATAACTGTTTCTGCCAGAAATATTTTTAGATTTCAGGCCATTTCAAGAATCTTTAAATTCAGTGGGGAAATTATTAAATGTTGTATGACATCTTTTTAAAAAGAGGATTCTTTACTAGTTGATTCTGTCAAAACTAAAAGATATTCATCATTGTTAAGACTTTGGACAATAACAGTGAACAGCACCTGTGTGGAAAATATAAATAGAAAGGAACTAAATTCGATAAAGAATAGATCAACTGGAAAAAGACTATTAATATATATTTGCTTTATTTCTGATGTGCTCTCTGCTGTCATCTGATTAGCACCAGGATCACAATTTTATATTGACCAAAATGTGAAATTTGTCGGTAGTGAAAAGCACTGTATGTGAAGTTCCGTTCTCTCATAGGTTGTTTTTTTGGGGGCGGGGGGGGGGGCGGCGTCTGCCTAATGACTAATTCTTATTTGTTTCAGGATGTCCTGGTGTAATACATTAGTTAACATTTGATTATTCACATTCCATACACCATACAAGTGTCAAGATGTTAATTGGAGCTGGTTTCAGGGATTATACAACTCTCAAACAAACAGCTTCATTTATATACCGCTTCATACCAAACTAGCAGTGTCTAAGTGGTTTACAAAGTGTAAGCTAATTGCTCCCAACAGTCTGGGTACTCATTTTAGTGACCTTGGAAGGATGCAAGCCTGAGTCGAGCTTGAGCCCTTTTGCTGGTATTGAACTCACAACCTTATGGTTTTGAGTGAGTGGCTGCAGTACAGGCATTTAACCACTGCACCACCAGGGCTCCCCCTCCAGCAATTCCACTGGGTATAGGTTTGTTTTCAGGAACTATTCAAAGCACTGATTATCACCTATAATGCCTTATATGGTAGGTACAAACAATCGGACAGATCATATCTGCTCCTATGTGGCTGACTGGACCCTGGGATTCTCAGATGGACCTTGCTGTCCTAGGTACATTTAGAAGGTATACATGATAGAGTCTTTTCAGTAACTTCCCCTAGGTTCTTGAACTCCCTCTATAAGGAAGCTAGAATGGCTCCTTCCTTGCTTTTCATCCATTAACAGGTGAAGGATTTTTTGTTCTAACAGCCTTTTGAAAATGAAGTTTTTAAAATAATTGGCTTTTAAATGGGTGCAGCTTTAAACTGTACTATTTTAACTGCTTTTGTCATTTTAGTGCATGCTTTAAATTACTTTAATGTTGTAAATAGTTTATTTCTATTTGAATGCTGCTTTGGTATGTTTTAATCTATTTTGAAATTATTTTTATTCATATACCGCCTTGAGTCCCAATTTTAGTGAAAAGGCAGGTTATTGATGATGATGATGATGATGATGATGATGATGATGATGTTGACAACACAGGTTTAGTGGTATAATGAGAGAGCATTTTATGTGCCTTTTGTTCTGTCCCATTCAGATTCCCTGAATAGACTACCAAAACTAGAGTGGCCAGATGCAAAACAGAATAGCACTCTTACACCTAGGAAAATTCAGCAGGTATATCTAGTCATGAAGCCTACATTTATGGAAATTTCATCTTTTGAACAATTTTATAAGAGTCAGGAACCCTGTTCTCATTTGCATCTAGCCACCCTACCATCACTAGACACTCAGCCTTCATTTGATGGCTTCTGAGTTAATATACTCCATCTCAAAATCCAGTACTCCCTGTACCTTGAGAAGCCAGGAGTGCATACATTTTAGCTCTCTATAGAAACCGATTTCTGACATTTATATTAAAGGTCATTTTGACTCCCTATATTAGATCCTTGTGCTATTTTTTTTGCCTGTGAAGAATGGATAGTTGAATGGATGTAGCATTATCTGATGCTGGAATCCCAAGAAGCTTTAAATCAGTGTGAATATCTGCACAGCATTACAGGACTTAACTTAAAGTTTCTTGCAAAAGACTCAGATACCTCACTTAGTCCCTGCTTGAAGACTGCAACCTGTAAGCAGAGAAAATGGCTGGCTCGGTTCTGTAGCTCTGCCATACCACTTCCATGCAGGACTAGACTGTATTGACCATAAGTAATTGCTGAAGATTTTCATCCAGTTTTCCAGACATATCTGGTGGTGATTTAAACATACCACTCTATGATGCTAACTTTAGCAAAATTCACATGAACAAAAGCTATATCACTAACTACATCTTTAAAATGGGCATTGTAAAATGGGCATGTAGAAGACAGAAGTGACACCATAAGGTCTATATTCTTAGAGCCCTCTCCACAAATCTCATTCAGCTTTATCATATAATTGTTCTTGGTCAGCCAAATTTAGAATGCATGTAGTTCATTTCTTTCTTTATATACTGTATTTTCTGACTTATAAGACTACTTTTTAACCCAGGAAAATCTTCTCAAAAGTCAGGGGTCGTCTTATACACTGGGTGTCGTCTTATAGGGCAGGTACTGAAACTTCCGAGCCGGACTGGAGAATCTGCAGTTGCCACATATGTAACTGAAGGGCGGAGCAGGCTGCAGGCGTCCAGGACGCCCAGGGAATAGAAAAAAGAGCTGTGTTTGCAATACCGCTCTGATAGTCTTGGAGACAGGGAGGGCTGGACAGGCAGGGAGAGCTGACCAATCCAAATAGGCTTTGTATACAATAAGTTTTCCTGCTAAGTATCTGCATGTCATAAGCATTTGAATTAAAATTACCATATTGAAATCAAATATGATTTTTAAAATTTTTTATTTGGTGTGCGTTGGAAGAGGGGTAGTCTTGTACGGTGAGTATATCCCCCAAACTCTATATTTTAACTGGAAAAGTTGGGGGTCGTCTTATATGCCCAGTCGTCTTGTATGCCGGAAAATACGGTACTTTAAATAAAATATGTATGTCCCAGGTTTAAAGCAAATTAAAACAATACAAATAATTGAAAGACTAAAATATATTAAATCATTCAACATCTAAGACAGGAGAATTTCAAAGCAGTTAAAACAATTTAAATCCACCCACATGAGCAAATTTGGACAAAATCAATGAAGCCCCCAAAATTTTAGTAAACAGTTATATTTAACTACATTTTTTTTAATTTAGTGCAAGAATGACAGCAGCATTGGCACCAATTTGGTCTCAATTTGTTGTTGTTGTTAGCTGCTCTTGCACCTGGTAATAGGGAATACAATGGTTTATACAATTCTAACTTTTGTGTTCAGATGTGCATCTTTGCTTTTTATAATGTTCTTAGTCTTCTTATGATTTCTTTACTGCAGTCCCTGTTCTAGTAAATGTTTGATCCCAAATATGAGAACTCTTTTACTATTTATATTTCCTCATTTTCTGGGTTGAATTTGTGTAGATTCTCTGTGGTCATTATTATTTTTATTTTCTTTATGTTCAACAGTAAGTCTGTCTTTGCACTTTCTTTCTTGATCTTCCCTAGTAGTTGTTATAGATCTGTGATGTTTTCTGCTAGTAGTATGCATATCTTAGATTGTTAATGCCCTTTCTCTTATTTTCACTCCTCCTTCTGTGCCCAAGCTTCCTTTTTGTACAATAGGTTGAACACATAGGGTGAAAGGATGCAAGCTTGCTTGAACCCTTTGCCAATTGGGAAGTATTCTGTTTCTCCATGTTCATATGTCTTGGCACTCCCATGTCTTTGACAGTGTTCCACAGCCTTTCATATCTATGGAGTCAAAGGCTTTGTTATAGTCTATAAAGCACATGCTAATTTTCTTTTGGAATTTCTTTGTGTGCTCCATTAGTCATCACATGTTTGCAATGTAGTTCTTAGTCTTCCTTTTCCAAACCCAACTTGGACCTCTGTAATTTCTCTCTCCATGTATGGTTGGCGTCTACGTTGAAGAATTTTGAGCATAATTTTGCTTGCTTGGAGCATTAGCACTGTGGTCCTATAGTTTCTGGAACTATAGCAACTCAATAGGCGTTCCATAAGTGGGATGTAAGAGTAGAGAGAGTCCTCCATCATGTCATCCAATAGTGTATTGACTTCACTGGTGGGACACAGAGAAGACCCCTCTGGAAAATCTCAATCTTAGGCCAAACATATACAGGGAGAGATGCTTCTTCAACTGCTGCTGTCTCAAGCCATGTACAGCTTTGAATGTCATCACCAGTGCCTTGAATTCAGAGGAGAAACATATTGAAAGCTAGTACAGTTCCTTTATCCATGTCTTGTAAGTGGAGCTTGTAAGGCTGCCCCTATAAAGACTGATAGGCACTAGGAAGGTGAAAGTGGGCAATAGTCCACAACTTCTATGATGCTTTTTGAAAATATTAAGAGACTGAGGCCTGAAAATGGCCCATCTTCATCTTCCATCATCCAGAATGTATCCCATTTGTCACATTTCCATCAGGAAGTATTTTAAAAAGTCTGGAAGGTGACATTGCATTCAAAATTGGGCTAGATTTCAATTTGACCAGATTGATCAGCAGTTGTAGTGGTTGGTTGTTTAAAAGGATTTTATCGTCCTGTCATGTACAAAATCCTGAACTACTGACCCTTAAATAATGAGTGTGGTGAATGTGAGCAAGAGCAAAGAATGTAACTGAATCACTTCCTAAATCAACAGACGGGAAATCAGCAAGATCACCAGCTGAAGCAGATCTGGCCAAAAGACAGTCTTCTCTTCTCATGAGAGCTGATATCTTCCAACTGTTTCTCACTCTCACATGGCTGAGAGTTTGTGGAACAAACTGAAGACTATACTGACATGCCAGCACTTAAGTGATGCCATTTCCAAATAGCTTGGGGCATTTTAGTTTCTCAGCTAATTCTCCACTTCTCAGTTCTTCTCATTATTTTTATTCTAGCTTTTCCTTTTGTTTGGATACTTGAAACTGCATGCTGGGAGCCAAAACTTGTCACTGTCTACAAATTGTGAATACAAACAGCTGTATATTAGATGTTTCTGATCCTGATAGTTAAAACAATATTTTTAAAATGCAGAAAAGTTCCACAGCACTGAAAATATTTTAACTTTGTATTGTCCATTATTCATTACTAAAATTATTGTAACATAGTATGTTAATTGCACACCCACTCAGAATAAAAAAAAATCAGACATAGGTAATGAGATAAATTAAGATCACACTTTAGTGAACTATTTACAACACTATTAACCTATAAAGGGGCTTACATAGTGCAAAAACTGTCTAAGGTTGAAGGTGCTCCTAACCTTCCCCTTGCCATCTAAACTGAGATGCTATGCTGTGCATTTCCAACATGTCACTGGCTCACCTTCTAAGTGGGTGGTCTTTCACACCCACTATTCCCCCAAATCCTGTACTTTGAAGGGAGATATGTGCAGAGGTAATGCCCAAGGATCATTCCCTCCTCAATACTGAGACATCATACAACCCTA
>NW_024802935.1:465879-480337 GCF_019175285.1 Sceloporus undulatus | reverse complement strand
GGCACCAGTCTAGTGAATAACCCATTGTACCCATTAGATGCTCACCTATTCCACCAATTATATGTACCTATCCACACTTCCTGCCATGGACAAGGTCTAAGAACAATAACTTCATACCCCCCACCAAGTCATCTCAAATGGCTTCAAGGCCACTCTTGTATATTTTTAAGGAATATGTACAAACCTTTATTAGATAAATGCTCCCCATCACCATGAAACAAATGCAAGGATTCAAAACAAATCTCTGGATGAGGTAAGAAAACACTCAGCCTTTTTTCAACTTCCTGTTTACCTTGTGCCTAGTCCTGTTTAAATATCTAGGATTCCCTCCCCACCCTCAAATCAATATCGGGGTAAAGCCTGACCAAACAGTTAACTACCCAGGGCAACTATCTGTAATTTCCAATAAATACCTTGAGCTTGTATAATAAAAGCCTGACTTTTCAAAGGGCCCAAGTCATTGTCACCCATTTGAATAACCAAATCTTGGGAAGGGTGCCAGAATGTTCTTCAAACAGAGTGGCCATTAATCCACCTCAGCACATACCCTACTTCTTGAGCCATTCAACAGACACACTTGCTGTGAGGCCCAGATGGTTGCCAATTAATGGTCACTTCACCAACAGCCCTTTAAATGTAGCTATGGACATACAGGAGAATATGCATTCTCTCTGTCTGACTATCGCCCTCAAAACAGAGAGAGAGGCTTGACAGACAGGCAGCTCTGTGCTGTCTATCTTTGCCCCGAGTCAGTGCTGCAGCAGCCACATGCTGCAGCACCGATGCACCGACAAAAAGAAGCTGCCTAGAGCAGCTTCTTTTTTGCAGCATCGCAAATAAGAAGGGGTGCCGTTATGCTGCCACTTCCTGCCAGCGATATCCAGACTCTGCGCTGTGGCAGTGTCATCATGGCAGCCCCCGTGTGGACAGGAGGCTGCCATGATCGTGGCATCTGTATGGAGTAGAGTTCCAGAGCATGCCTTGTCGCGTGCTCCCAAACCCTACAATCGGCACCAGCACGCCATTTCCCACCCGTTTGTACCAGGCCAAAGTTACATGGGATAGCTACTTTTTCTTGCCCACCTTGAGGCATGGACAAATAAATCTTTTATAGATGGAGGAACACCACTTACCAATACTATGAGGCCAAAGCCAAGGCATCCAAGCTGGCTGCATTATGATGCTTTTGGTATCATGACACCAACATCTGATTACTCTCCTAGGCTGCATTTCAGTAGCTCAAAGAGCTATGGAGGGGATAGAGCTGGATATTTTCATTAAGGCCCATTAAAATGTGAGAAAGCTGTGAATTATAGTTTACAGAGATGAGGGTATGAGTGGGTGTTCCAACATGGCTATCCACAATTACTGTGGAAAGCACCACAAGGCATAGAATCTCAGATTACCTAATGTGTGGGGCTGACAATTATTATTTTTTCCAGTTTGCCAGGGACAACTGGTGTAATATACAAGTGCTTGCTTTCTCAGTTGGGATTCATTTTACATGTTTTGGGCAACTTTTAAAAATTTTGTATTTTGCACAGAATTTGTACATGGTTATTTTGCATAGAAATAGTAGTCTTAATCCTGTTGGGACCTTACATCTTTGTAGGTGGACACACACTCATAGGAATTAGAATTGCACAGTGGCATAACACCCATACCGAGTAGAAGGCTATTGTTACATTACTATGCAGCAGCGCTGGAAAAATGCCCAAAGTATATTGGAGCACAATGCACACTAGTATGTGAGGCAGATCAGATGATATTGCCAGTATACCATTATGCACTCTTACAATTCTGTAAAGAGGTTTCTTATGTGTTTGCTGCATAGCTAGATATTTGTCGTTACATAACCTAACAGGTCATATAGGATTCTAGCAAGTATTTTCTGTGTAGGAAAGAACTTTTCTTATATTTAATTTTATCTTATTATTTTTAGTGAAGAAAAGGCTGTTTCCTGCACCAAAAATGCTATTTTATGCACAAAACAACATGTAAATTCCTCACAGAATAGGTCCTGAACAGAAAGTTTCTCATTTGTCCAGGATTCTCCTCATTAAGGTTTCTTGACACCCAAGAAACATGTTAATAGACCGGTCTTTGAATATTTTCAAATATTCTTTCCATTACTATCAGGTTGATACTGCATCAGAATAGTACTCCAGAAGTTAGGTTGTTTCAGATAATGAGGGAAGAAAGGCTAAATTAATAAATATGGGGCCTGAACAGACAAGCCAAAATAAAGCTGCTTCGAGTCACTTTGGAGGTATGCTGTTTAAATGACACACGCATCTTAAGCGGCCAGAAGGAATGGAACACGACTTTGGCGCAGCTTCTGACCTCTTAGAATGCATGTGTCATTTAAACAGCATACCTCCAAAGTGACCCGAAGCAGCTTTATTTTGGCCTGCCTATTCAGGCCCATGGCAGTCTTATGTGTGTCTACTAAATAAGTCCTACTGAATTCCCCTGAATTAATAGGTATAATGGATAGCTAGAGTGCAGCCATGCCAACTAAATAAAATTGTGGTTCTAATTTACCCTGTGACTGGTCTGAATCCAATCACTAGTTCTAACTAAGTTAGGGCCATTGCGGTAGTGAGAGTTTTGTATGTTCTGACTTCCCATTCAGGAAGGGTGTGTGGCAGGGGTTTTAAAAGCCACTCCTCCACTGCCCAAGAACACTTCCCATTCCACCGGGGTTGGCAACAACAACAGCAGTGCTGCTGCAGCACAAAGACATATGGTAGGGAGCAGCAAGTCTTAAAAGCCAGTCCTCCAGTACCCAAGAACACCGGCGAGCCAAAGACTGATTTTTCCTCATTCCACTGGGTTTAGATAGATGGGAAAAGATGAGGACAAATGGGGAGGTGGAGTGGCCTTGATGCATAAAAATAATCTTACTTTGACGAGGATATCTGTTCAGAAAACAGACTACTTTGAGTGTATTTACTCAAGACTGAAGACCAAGGATAGTTTGGAGATTCTGTTGGTATAAAGTCCATCCCATTGTTTAACAGACTCCCTAACTGAGCTGACACAACTGGTCTCGGAGTTGATGTTGGATTCGCCTAGGCTATTAGTCCTGGGCAACTTCAACATCCCACTTGAGGCCAGTTTGACAAAACTAGTAGGTGCCGCCCAGGAGTTCATGAAATCAATGGCAGACATGGGCCTATCTCAATTAGTCTTGTTCAGTACAGAACAAGTGTATCTGTGGGCGGAGGTAATCAATATCACCATACTGTCATCGACGGATCACTTCCTGGTCAAGGTCAGAGTAAAGGACACTGTTCACCCCGTTGGGGGTGGAGGACCTATTAAAATGGTCTGCCCACAACGGCTAAAGGAACCAATAGGATTCCAGAAAGCCCTAGAAGGTTTAATGGTTGGTAGCATGGTGATTCTATTTTAGCCTTGGTGAACACTTGAAATAAGGATTTGACCAGGGTAATTGATACAATTGCTCCCAAGCGTCCTTTCCAACCTGCTTCCAACTGTAAATTATGATAATCTCTCATCTTGATTTCTGTAACGCGCTCTACACGAGGCTACTGTTGTACCAAGTTTGGAAGTTTCAACTAGTGCAAAATGCGGCAGCCAGGTTGGTCACTAGCTCTTTGAGACTTGACCATATAACACCTATCTTGAAAGATCTGGCTCCAATTAGCTTCCGGGCACAGTACAAGGTGTTGGTTATCACCTACATGGCTTGGGCCCAGGTTACTTACGGGAACACATCTCCCTATACAACCCGCCCCGCACTCTTAGAACAAGTGGGAAGAACTTGTTAGAGATATCAGCATCCAGACAAGTTTCCACTTCCCAAAGAGGATTCAGTATAGGGCAGTATAGCTGCCCCTAGACTATGGAACGACTCTCAGAGGAGATTCGCCTTGTCACATCTTTGGAAATTTTCAAGAAGGCAGTAAAGACAGAGCTCTTTCACTGCGCATACCCTCTTGACCTCCTATGAAGACCATCAGAACGGAATGAGAGCATCTGACTCTGCGATTGACTGACAATGTTTGATGTCTTACAGTTGATGTTTTATGTTTTTAGCTGTAGTTTTTAATTGCGCAGTAACTAATGTTGGAATACTGTAACTGTTTTTTTAACTCTGTTGTGATCCCGCCTCGATCCATTGGGAGAGGCGGGAAGATATAAATAAAAACTATTATTATTATTATTATTATTATTATTATTATTATTATTATTATGGTATACAAAAGAACTCAGGAATATGAAGTGAGCTGGACAACAACTAGAACACCACTCATCGAAAACTCAACTCTCATTTGATAAGACATGCCATAGGAATTTTTATCATTCCTATGGGGTGGCAATACATGCAATGAAGAAATCTTCTACTTTGCACGTATTGCATCTGCAAAACCCATCCAGTAGAATTGTTCAGGGTGGTAAGAGATCTTTCTCAGATACTTGCCCCCCAGAACACATTAATAAATCATACAACAGCCTGCTGTGACGCACTGAATAACTATTTTGCAGATAAAATCTCTCAAATAAGAGCCGACTTGGATGTCGGTATTATAGCAGAATTAACAGGTGAGGTGTGCAGCAGTTCTGTGAACGAGATTAAACTGGATCAGTTCAAGTGTGTGAGTACCAAAGATGTGGACAACCTGCTTGGTAGTGTGAAGAAGACAATGTACCCTCTTGATCCTTGCCCCTCATGGCTGGTCGTCCAGGAAGGAGATGCTATAATGACGTATCTGAAGTACATTATTAATGCATCTCTTAGGGAATGTCAGTTTCCACCCTGTTTAAAGGAAGTGGTTGTATGACCACTTCTGAAAAAACCTTCCCTCGATCCTCTGGACATGAACAATTACAGACTGGTCTCACATCTTCCGTTCTTGAGCAAGGTAATTGAGAGAGCTGTTGCCCTTCAACTCCAAGTAGTTTTGGATAAAACTGATTATCTGGGTCCATTTCAAACCAGCTTATGTAGTTGAGACTGCTGGTTGATGATTGTCTGAATATCGACCGGGGAACTGTGACCTGTTGGTACTTCTGGACCTCTCAGCAGCTTTTGCTATGATCGATCATGACATCCTCTTGGTCCCCGCTAATATGGACCCCATATAGAATACCCAGGATCCCCATTATCTTGCTGTTGTTTCTATTATTTTATTATTTTTATTATTGGATGTTGTTTTATTACTGTTATTGTTATTTGGGAATTTTAAGTGTTGTGTGGGAGGGAGGGATAATAGATTTTATTCTGCATTGTACTTTTATCTATGCTGCAAGCCACCTGGAGAGGTGGGATATACAATTATTATTATTATTATTATTATTATTATTATTATTATTATTATTGACTCAATGAGTCTACTCTTACTGTGGTTGCCAGTTTTATTATACTATTATTCATTATTTTCAGCTTTAAATAGTGTTTTTCACTACTTTATAACCTATAATGTTTTGAGAATTGCTTTGTTACACTGTGTTTGTAACACAGAGTTTAAACATTCTACCTGCTTATGCTTCCAATATTTATATCATTTCTCTTCATATTAATGTGCAGGCTTCTCCAAATTGCCCTGCTCTTCTTCAAAAAGAAGACCTCCTCTTCCAATTTACAAAATAAAATTCTTCTACTGTACTTTTATCCCCTGTGCATAGATAGAATATTTTGTAGTCAACACAGATCTGAAGACCTGAAGAACTGTTTCATACACAAAATAACTTTCCCAAAGAAAATACTGAGGGAAAAGAACAGCATCTCAAAGGTCTCCCTGCATACATTTAACAGCTGTGTTGAAATAGGAATGCTTTTAATTAAGGCAGCGTTATGATCACAGAACTTTTATAGACTCATTGCCACAGCCTTCATCACTGAAACAACTGTTAATAAGAAGCTCCTTGCATACAGGAAAGGATTTACTGGAAACAGCAGGTTTCATTTTTAACAAATACAATTGGATTTTTGGCTGACCACAGTAATTTGGTTGTATATAATTATTGCAAGTCTTTGAAACGTATTAATATATTTTTAAAAGTTTTGCTACTGTGAAATGACTTAAACAAAACATTTGTCTGTCTGTCTGTGTATATGCACAGTTGCACACCCATGCATCAGTGCACACAAATGAATACATATGCCTTCCACTCAGGATCCATTGAATCGATTTAATTAGAGCAATTTTAAAAAGAAAGGCAAAATGGCTCTCCTCCACCTCTCCTTAGAAAACGTTTGACCATGCTGTTTATACAATGCCCTGTGTAAGTTCCATAATATGACATTGTATGATTCATAACACAGCATGGGAGGAGGGGGCAGAAAGAGGCACCACCATAATAGGGATATAATTCTTTGCTAATTTTCTCTCCAAAGAAACAACAAGTAATTTCAGAAACTACACAATCGGTTCAGGACTTATTTTGCACAAAATCTGTGGTTGTTTTGAGTTGTTTGATGCCAGTCTGTTTTTTAAAATTATTATTATTGACAAATGTGCAATAGAAATATATAGAGCATATCTCTCATCCTGTTTACACCAGGGTCATCAAATTCCACCAAAAGTGGAACAGATCTTAATTGAATCAGAATTTATGCAAGGGACAGGTGAATTTTAAGGAAGAGAGAGAGAGAGAGAGAGAGAGAGAGAGAGAGAGAGAGAGACATTAAGAATAAATATTGTAGATTAATTTTAACAGCTTTTCATCACTTTCACACTGTTTGCTGTTCCATTTGGATCCATTTCCCATACCCTGCAGGACTCTCTCATTGATAGTCGTCATTATTTAAATGTAACAAAGCAGTCATGATTTTTCTGTCTCCAGCAGATGGATTTTATCAGCATGTGTACTTTTTCATGGCTGAAAGTGAAATTACTGAACAGGCAGGTGCTAAATACACATTATTTTTACATAATAGATCATTGCTTTTCTCTTCTCCATGGATATTTAGAAAACTTTGGAAAGAAGAAAAGGTAATTATTACTAAGTCCACAAAAAGTACCACTCAGAACTAATTGTGGTTCAAGTTGTTAATTACTGAATCTGTCAAATAGATTTATTCTGATTATTGTGCTGTATTAGTACTGTCATGTTTTTCTAAGTTAACAATATTTAAATTAACTTGTCTCTAGTAATTCATATAAGTTACACAATTACACAGACTATAATTAGAAAAGCTTTGACACCAAATCTAAATAGTGCTAGCATTGTGAAAATGTGCACCTTGTCCAATATATGATTTTAATTGTATAGCTAACGAATAATGGATACAACTTGGGTTTTTTTTAAAAAAACTCATTAATTAAATTATTATTTAGAGTTCTAACATATGCACAATGCAATCCAATTGCTACTATAGATGTAAACACTTGGTTCCCATTGAAAAATGTAATGGCTCAGGAATAACTGAAGGTAATATTGCACCTATCACTCTATTCCACAGCCAAGGAACATGCATTAGTCTCCCAGGAAATGTGGATTTACTCCTATATAACAGGATGAGGCAACAACTAAATATATCACATGCATTCATGGGTAAAATTAAATTTGGAATGAACTGAATTGTTCTTATTGATAGGGAAATTTCTTACATACATGTCATACAAGAGGTTATCTATGTCATAAAGGGATTCATGTACCATTATCACCCAACTGAATTAGTCCAACTATCCAGAACATTAAAAAGGAAAAGGAAAGGTAGAGAGGGAATCCAGCAGCACCTTTAGGATTAACTAATTTATTTTGGTAAGAGCTTCCATGAATTCCAATCCAGTTTTTCAAAGGCACTGATGGAGTTAATTTTTTGGTGTTAACTCCCCTTGAGTTGATCTTGACTCATGGCAATCCTGTGGATAAGGCTCTCCAAGACTCCTTGACCTCCACTGCTCTGCTCAAGTCCTGCAGATTCACACCAGTGACCTAACTGAGTCCAGCCATCTCTTTCTTCTACCCTCAACCTTACCAAACTGAAAATATATTAGTTATACTTGTGGTTTATTCCATTATCATGACAGCAGGTAGCCTTCTTCCCAGGTAACAAACGGTTAAAAGATGTGAGGCTAAATTATATTTTAATGAGGCTCAGCAATAGAGTTGATGAGGGAATAATTGTCTAATCAGAAGGCTAGTTAGGCAGAAGTGTGTACCTTCTAGAGTCTTCTCATCAGAGGTTATAAAGCTGGAGAAAGGACTACAGGGGTCCAAAGCACACTGCATAAATAATCCAGTTTGAGACCATTTTAACTGCCCTGATTCAATGCTAGAGAATTGTGGGAAATGTAACTTTGTGAGACATTTAGCCTTCTCTGTCAGAGAGCTCTGATCCAAAATAAACTACAATTCCCAGGATTCCCTAGCACTGAGCCAGGGCAGTTAAAGTGACCTCAGACTGGATTATTTATGCAGTGTGTTTCAGACCATGATGGACTCTAAAAGATTCAAGCAAAGAGAGATTTGGGGTGAGGTGTCTGCGGCATCCACAGTCACTGTTAAGCTGGGACCATGCAGCCTAAGACATGTGACCACCCTTCCCATAAACATCCAGCCCAGAATCCCCATGGCATCATGTAGCTAGGTAGACAATTTGCATCAGGGAGTCTGATTATTTTTCTGGTTTGGATGAAATGATCTCATCTGTCTGTAACTAGTAACACATAAATATGCAAAGGGATCTTTGAAGCATCTTTGAAACTAACTGAAAGAAAGAAGCCAGTATGAGCTTTCATAGACTTGATCCTATTTCCTCAGCCCACAGCTGAGGAGGTAGACTCATCTACAAATGCTCATGCTACCAGCTCCTTTCTTTCAGTTAGTTTCAAAGATGCTACAAGGTATCTTTCCATACTGATTTTCCAGATAACATGGCTATGTCTTTGAATTCTAGTAACATTTAAGTGTACCTGAAGGAAATTGATATTTCTTTCTTAGAATAAAACCTTTTCCTTTTATCTCTCACAATCCTTTTTCACATGCCTTTTCTTAGTTTCATCCCCTCTCCAGGAGAAGAAGAAGCATCTCTAAGGTATCAGAGACAGAAGATGGAATTCAAGCATCATCCCACCAAGTTACCATGCAAGGAGCATTCAAATCAGTGGGTAGAGGCAGTTTGTAAGATAAATGATCTCTGAAGGTCCCATTCAGCTCAAGAGAAGTGGGAAGAGGGGACCGCAGAACCCTTACAGGGGTGAGATCAGAGCATAATAAGATACAGAAAGTTGCCATCATCATTCATCTGTCTTGCTGGTTTTTAGACAATTCTGAGGTGAGAAAGCTATAAATCTGCTTACTGGGAAACAGTTCTCTTGAGTTCAAAAGCCACACTCCAAAGCCACCAGGACAGTGGCTTTAAAGGGCCGTCTGATCAGGCCCTATATTAAATTTAAGTACAGTGGGCCCTCCATGTCTACGAATTCTGCAGCCATGGATTCAACCAACCATGGAATGAAAATATTTTTTTTAAAATATCCAAAAATCAAACCTTAATGTTGTCATTTTATATAAGGGATACCATTTTACTATTCCATTTTATATAATGGGAATTGAGTATCCACAGATGTTAGTATCCATGGAGGTAGCTAAAACCAGTCTCAGATACCAAGGGCCCACTGTACATCAGATAAAAATGCAACAGTACCTGAAATTCATTTAAGTGTTCCTATACATTAGGACAATTAAGTAACCATGGTTAAATTATGTCAAACAATTAATGTTATAAAGCTGATAAGTAGAAAAAAAATAAGAATATCATCTTCAGAAGCCATTGTTTTATTAGATGATGAAGGGAAGTATTTTATTTTGTTTGGTTGTTTGTTTGTCTGTTTCAGTGAAGGTACCCTGAAATTTTCTGAAAAATTGGAAGAAATCTAGTTTCCACTTATTCTTCATTCTCTCAATAGAAAAGTACATTTTATAAGGTGATCTTCCAAGTATGTGTGAACCATCTACTACAAATGCTTGAATTTATTAACTACATGGATATTATCCAGTTTTTGTCTTTCCCATAAAATTGATGGATCAAGGAGAGGGATTTCCAATTCCATGTGAAAGATTCACATGAAAAATTTATTTATACATTCCTCAAGCAATGTGGCTTCATTATGACTGGGCATTACATCAGCTAAAGAAAATGACAGAAACCTCACTAGTCTAGAGGCAACATCTGTTAGACTTAAGACAACTTTACACATTAAGGACTGAATAAAGAAATAATCATACATAGAAATAACTTGTTGAAAGCAATGTATTGCTTAACTAGACATGATTAGTTTAAGTTCCATTGATTCCAAAAAGGTTACTCTGTAACTAATTCTGGGTCCAAAAGGATTGTTTTCCTAGTGTACCACAAAAATGCATATTTAATAATGTAAATATTATACCTTATACAGGTTGGCTCTATAGATCCAACTTATACATCCTCTTTTCCTACAAAAATGCAAACTCACAACACTTACCACTTTATTTTGGCTTTGACTCCGATCATATCAAACACTACTGTCATTTTCCCATTGCCCAGAAAGTATGAAAGAAGTCCCTACATATGATGGTAGTTACATGTGCACAACGTCTCCATGTAATACTGAACCCGTTGTGATCAAGTTTGCCAATTATATAGATCAGTTTCATGTGTGCAAATGTAAATTAGAGAAGTAAATCTTTTCATGTTCTCAGTGTAGGAATAGGGGGAGAGTATATTTGTATATTTGCTTGCACATTTTAGTGGTAGTGAAAACCATTTTTTTTTAACAAATCATAGAACATGCAATAGTACAAAATTGCTATAGCTACAAATGTGAGCTAGCCCATGGCAGGCTCACTGTACTTGATGGCAAAAGGAAAACAAAGAGGGAGCCATACTAGGCTTCCTAGGGAGGGACTTCCCAAGTCAAGAAGCACTCAGCAAGAAAGGCTTCTACCTTATTCCCACCAAATGAGCCTAAGAAGGTGATTGGACAGAAAGAACGGCCTCTCCTGAAGATCTTAAAGTGCTAACAGGATCATACAGGGAGATATAATTTTTGGATCTCATGTTGAGATAAAGGTGGGATATAAGTGCAACATATAAATAATAAATTAATAGTAAGATCTTTCTAATTGCCTGGACCCAAGCCATGTACATCTTTATAGATCATCACCAGCACTTTCAACTGATTGGCAAGTTGGCTGCATGTTTCATGGCAGGCTGCTTTTCTGAGATATACACACACAGACACAGACACACAGAGACACGGAGAGAGATTCTTCATATACTACTGTACATACATAGATATTATTTTCAGACTTTTCAACTAATCTACAGAGGTCTAAGTGCTAAATCAAAAATCACTATAATGAAAAGCCATAATAAAGTCACAGTAATGCAGAGCCAATAAGTGCTGTTTTCCATAGGTTCACTAGAAACATTCATGTAGCTAATGAAAACTCCTACAGATGATTTCATATGTCCTGGAAACATAAACTTATTTTTAACTTGTTAAATTGTTCTAGATTATCCCAATTGGCCTAGGAAGTGTAGATTTCATTTTTCTGCTTGAAGACACACATCAACAACTACTGCTATTTGTTACATTATAGAATTATAAACTATGTTCCTTCTAAGTGGCGGCCATTTTATTTTAATTGTTGTAAAGTTGTGATGCAGAGATGTTTAGAGTTATTTCAACTCCTGCATTCACTGATACAATTAGTTCACATTAACAGGAGGATATCAGCTATTGGCTGAATACAATGAATGACATTTCAAATGCATTACACTACCATAATAAGACTTTTGGCATGTCTTATCAGACCAGCATACCTTCCTTTAAATCATCACAAATAATATGAACCAATAATTATATTTAATATTTAAAACCAAGTCGTACAGTAAAACTAAATGGAAATCTTTGGGTTGTACTCTCTGGAATGTTAATGCAATCTGCTTTGCTAGTGATATATGTGTAATGATGGGAATCAATCTCTTGTTCCCAAAAATCAATAGATTTCATAAGATGGTTTGTGTTTTCAATTTAGGACCTTTCCCCAATATCATCAAAAGGAATTGGCTGGTTGGTATTGCACAGCTGGAGCATTTCAATCCAGTATTTTGCTCCTGAAAAGAGACCACTAGAGTTCATTTTTATTTAATCTCATGCTCTGTTGAAATCATTGTTATTCAATAGAAATAAATATTGATGTACTATGTCCCCAGCCAGTTTGACACACACACCCCTTCTGATGCCCCTTAATTTAAGAATGTCTCTGTATGCTCAATAGGTGTTGCATTCCGCTAAGACCACAGTACAGCATGAGTGCCACGGCAGTAAAATGGCTGGCACTTGTATGTCACAATTCTATGTTTACATTCTTGCTTCACTATAGTTCATTGGAATTGCTGCTTACTCCTACAGAGTAATTGTGAAGAGGATCAAGAAGAAAATACTTCCATGTACATTACGTTCAGCAGCTCGTAGGAACAACAGAACAAAAATGTAACACATGCCCTCAAGTGGAAAATGCAGATGACTAGGCAGTTTGCTGTGAAGAATTTGCACAGCACTTGGCAGATACAGTTGCTCAGATCCACTCCAAGTTGGATAATGTACTTGATACAGTGCTTGCAGATGTAAATTTGGTGGCTTTTTGTCCAGGGTTATTAATGGATATCTTTCCATTTGCACAGCCTGATGGTGTGGGAAGGGCCCTTGCAGAGATGAAAGCCAACATTATTATTATTATTATTATTATTATTATTATTATTATTATTATTATTATTATTATTATTATAGTGCTGTAGATTTGCACAGCACTGTACATAAAACAATAAAAGACACACCACATGTGTTTTAGGTAGTCTTTGCCTCCCTACAACAAGGCAGTGTTCCAGTTTGCCTACTGTTGTAAGGACTTTGTTGAAAAAGCCATCCTTGAATCCTGCTATAATGGATAACTATCGACCAGTATCCAACCTACCATTTTTGGGCAAGGTATTAGAACATGTGGTGTCTTCCCAATTCCAGGGGATTCTGGATGAAATGGATTATCTAGATCAATTTGAAACTGGTTTCAGGCTCACTATGGAACAGACACAGCCTTAGTTGCCTTGATGGGAGACATATGCAGGGGAAGTGTGTCCCTGTTAGTTCTGCTGGACATCTCAGTGGCCTTTGATACTATAAACTATAATATCTTTCTGGGTTGCCTTGCTGGGATGGGGCTTGGAGGTATTGTTTTACAGTGGCTCCATTCCTTCTTGGAAGGGCAAACCCAGAAGGTCAGGGGAGACTCCTGTTCTAGCCTCTCGCTGTTGGCCTGTGGGGTCCCTGAGAGTGCTGTTTTGTCCCCCATGCCATTCAACATATATGTGAAGCCACTGGGAGAGTTCATCTGGAGTTTTGGGGTATGGTCCCATCAATATGCGGATGATACCCAACTCTATTACTCCTTTTCACCTCAATACAAGGAAATCAGTAACAGTCTGGATGAGGGCAAACAAATTGAAACATTAACCAGACAACACACATGTGCTCCTGGTTAGTCTGAAGACAGATCAGGGATGAGAGATCTTGTCTGTGTTAGATGGGGTTACACTTCCCCTGAAGACAAAGGTTCACAAATTGAGATTGGACTCAGTTTTGAAATTGGAAGCCCAAGTTTCTGTACTGACCAGGAATGCTTTTGCAGCTCTTTTGCAACTGTGCCTGTTTCTTGAGATGCCAGATCTGGCCTCAGTAGTACATGCCTTGGTTTTATCCCATTTGGAATACTGCAATGCCTTTTGAGAGTATTTGGAAACTTCAGCTGGTCAAAAGAACTGCAGACAAACTATTAACTAGGACAGGTTACAGAGACCACAAAATGCCCCTGCTAAAACAGCTCCACTGGCTGCCAGTTTGTTTCCAGGCACAATTAAAAGTGCTGGTTGTAACATATAAAGCCCTATATGTCTCAAGTCCAAGCTATTTGGCACACCGTATCTCCAGGCTCTGAGATCCTCAGGAGAAGCCCTTCACTCAGTGCCACCACCATTGCAAACACAGTTGATGGGGACATAAGAGAGGGCCTTTTTGGTGGCTGCCCCTAGACTCTGGAACTCCCTTCCCAGGAGCTCAGAATGGACCCCTCCTTGTTGGATGGCCATAGATTGGATAGGACACTTTTATTCAGATAGACTTTTAAAACAGAAAATCTTTAAAGAATGGGCTGGGAACATTGTACTGTTTAAACTGTATTGATTTAAGCTTTTTTTTTCTTTTTGAGCTGCATTTTATTCTTTTAATGAGTAATGTGTTTTAATACTGCATGAATTTAATTCTATTTTAATGTCTACTTTTGAATGTTTTAACTATATATTTTTTCAATTGTAAGCCACTTTTAGGGAGGGAAATCAGGATAATAATTATAATCATAATAATAATACACAGAAGAAATAAGAAGCATAATCATCATCATCATCATCATCATCATCATCATCATCATCATCATCATCATC
>NW_024802935.1:464596-465869 GCF_019175285.1 Sceloporus undulatus | reverse complement strand
TTCCACCTCTCCCTATGGATCGAGGACTTGGCCAACATTCAAATTGCTTACAATTTATGGTGATTTATTTACAATTACAATTTATTATAAAAATACAACAGAGAAATCAACTAATACCTTTTGGGAATCAAAGAATAAGATGTCTCTTTTAATCTGTAGTCCATTTATTATATAAAGTAAATGAAATGGATGTTTAAAATACAGCCAAATCAATGGGAAACTGCAGAGAATTAAATAAATTTATGAGATTCCAGAAGAACTGAATGGTAATAAATGAAATTAAATCCAAATACTTCAACCTACTTTGCTTGTGACTTCAGCTAATAAACAAGAAATGTCACATTGTTTTATTTGGTGGGGAAAGGGAAGTTGAAAATAACAATTCATAAAACAAGCTTCAGATCTAATTCTAGTACATGTCAAAATTCATTTACAGGACAAAATGTGTAAGTTATCTTGGTTCTGGGGTTTGGTGACTAGAATATGCATCAGCAGTTTACGTTGTTAATCTGAGCTATTAAAATAGCAATGGATGTAAGCATCCTAGAAAAATAAACATAATAAAAGACTTTTTAAAATGTCAGGATATCATTTCAGGAAAGGGAATGAATTTATGTTAAGCCACTGCAACAAGAACTTCTAAATATGTATAGGAAAACATGCATTGACTCAGATGAGTAAAGCTTTCACTGAAGCAATGATGAAAGGAAGGATATTGAATTACAGTTTGGGAGATAATACCTTGAAGTCAAAATACCATTTGTTGCTACACAGTTTTGTCTGTTCAAAACTGCTGTGACCTTCCTCTCCACCCCCTGCTTGTCTATAAGCTGCATTAGAAAATTGCTGTGGCCACCGCAAAAAGCAAACTCTTCCCAAATTCACATATATTAACTTCCAGTCCTTACTACAAACCATGTGAGGCAATTGTGTATTATGATTTGCTCTAAGCTAGGACTATGGTTCTAGGACAAGATATAAATATTTCAAATAAATAATATATACATAAAGACATACATACACATTAGCCCCATATAACCAGAGAGAGTTTAACAGTGTCTATTTATGCCTAAAGCTATTTACAGCATGTTTTTAAATATGTCTACTCAAGACTATAATTTTAAATGTGTACACCTGCATTCTTTGTGAATTTATGGTAGATATGAGATATGAAATGCATACTTCCTGTTTCATAGCTCTGCTTCCTAATGAGTAGACATTACAAGCTACCATCAAATAAACATTGTCTGTTTTGTTATGTGGCTGTTTGTCT
>NW_024802935.1:456810-464496 GCF_019175285.1 Sceloporus undulatus | reverse complement strand
CCCCCCCCCCCCCAATATATTGTTACCTGGACCAAGCAGATGGGGGAGGGGGGAATCAAAAATATGGACCAGACAATGCTTTTTGACAGGAACCCATTTTGAATATTAATATGCAATACAATACGATAAAATAAACGTGTACCCCAACTTGCTACCCAAACTCAGGTTTGGAGCAGACAGGCAGGGAAAAGCAGCTTTGTCCTGCATTATCTGAAAGTGGGTAAAAACCTTGCTGTCTGCACTACCCCCAATAAAGATTGGCCAAACATCCATGGGTTGTCTGCACTGTACAGTTTAAAGCTTCACTGTGTTAGCTAGCTAACTAGCTAGCTAGTTATTTATTTATTTATTTATTTATTTATTTAGGCCACCTGCCTAACATGCATACAAACTATCACACAAACACATCACCAGCGAACTCCAATTAATCCTCTCTTCCTGACCAGATGTCATTCCATTGGATATCTACCCAGATGACTGGTCACACAGTTGCACATGTGATGTGCAGTGCTTTGGGGCATTGGTGTGCCAGTGGCAAAGAACAATCATGGAAAGTGGGCCCATCCATGTCCCCTTCACCTTCCTTCAGCCCATGCCCCCCTATTGGATCACCTGTTTTGTGTATGTTGTAATTACATCCATTGCTATTGGCTATCATGTTTTGCTTTGCTGTAGTCCTGCACTAGTACTGGGCTGTTTATATGCTGGTGCAAAGATGCATATTTTTCATCTTGAGTTGGAAACTATGCTATAGCTGGCCATTCAGTGCCCCCTCAAAACTTGCTCTAGAGTCACTGCAACACCCCCCACCCGATGTTCCATGAATGGTGGAGAGTTGGAGGGAGAGGAATAGACAAACCTCTGGCAATATCTCTGTAGCCAGACATGAAATGGTTATGCAGCTTGATGAGTTCTATGGCAAATTAGTGAGCACCAGTCACTGTGGAGGAAGGAAGAGAACACCATAGAATCACAGAATCAGAAACCATTGTGGACCTCCGCACACACACATAAGGCTAATTACGCATATGCTTGAGCCCCATTCATCTGAATGGGGCTCGTGCATGTGGCAGTGTCGTGGCTTGGGAGCACACTGGGCACCACACCCCATTTATTTGAATGGGAAACGCCACCCCTTGCACCCCACACGCTCTTCGTGGCTTGAGCGCGTATGCACTGTATACATAGGTCTGGTAGAATTCAAAGATATAGCCATGTTAATCTGTAAAATCAGTATGTAGAGAGATCAAACCCTGGTCCCCCAATGTCCTATTCCAGCACTCAAGTCACTACAGCATGCTGGCCCTCAATCTGGTCTAGACAATGTGAATCAGTAGAAGATAAGGAAGTATTTCTATAAGAGAATTTTGCAGAAGTGCCTTCCTCCAAATATTATTGGTACATCATACATGTGTTTCAAAACATGTTTGTTACATTCACATTTTACATTTTAGTTCTATAGCAAGATATCTAAAGTTAAAGTTCACAGTACCCCTTTACAACATTGACAGTCATAATTTATCTCCTGAAGCTGTCCAGATGGGTAGGATAAATGAAAAATGAGTTGCCTGTGGGCCATGTGGTAATCTCAGAAAACCTCCCATTTCAAATTCTACAGAAAATATTGCAACCAATATGATCAGCTCATGAACTGATCCTTATATATCTTGTGATTTTAAGGGACCAACAACTCTCCTATTTAGCAGAGATTCATTTTTGATGAGATCTGGTAGAGCATTGCAACCTAGGCAACCTAGAAGAAGAAAGAAATATCATTCTTATTGTCAAATAACATTAAAACAATGTATGTATCATATAATACTAACATAGAGTAACACATGTGGAGACAATTCAGAATGACTAAATACCACTGAAATCTGTGAAACCTGAACACACAGTAAAGCACTCAAGTTGTATGGATTTTAATGGAATTTAAGAAAACTCTTCCTATAGGATTGTGTCTTAGAGTAAAATATCCTAGTATAGCTATGTCCCATTAAATTCTCAGTTTTTACATCACCCTCAATTACCATCTCATGTATTCTTTCTGGCTGACTTTCCTTCATATTCTGTATTTTCAGTCCTCAATCATTCTTGGAATGCAAGCTCCTAGGAACAGGGGGAGAGGATTGAAAGTCTTGGAGCAAGACTGGTTTTTTATTACTTTGAATTTTCAGGAGTCAGAAAAGAAAAATGTTCATCAATCATGCTGATCAAAGTTCAAAGTGCAGAGAAATCCTCTATTCAAAATAGGATCCAATGAGTTTAGACCCACTTTTATATTCTTTCAGTGCACAGACATTGCACTTTTCTGGCTGTTATCTTGGCATTGCTATTTATTATTAGTTCACAACAGAGATCTTTTTGCCATGTACTGTGATATAGTGACCTAATTCCTGTTTGCCATTCATATCTAAATTGTTATCAAACATCAAATCAAATATTGATATCAGATTTGAAAGTAGTAACATGATTTAATGAAATACCACTATGTAGGAGGTTGGCAAAGTGTTTATGGCTGGGTGGCTGGGGGAAGTGGGAATTCCTGAAAAGATGTAAGACCACAGAGATGACGAGAACAAGCTCCAGTTTGACAAACTCTTTATTAGAAATCATACCACATAATACCAGACTTATGGTTGGTATTTTATAACAGAACTAGTAGTACAGTGGATCCTTGTTATACGCTGGGGTTTGGTTCCAAGATCCCTCGTGTATAACAAAATCCGTGTATGCTCAAGTCTCATTAAATATAATGACATAGCAAAATGGTGTCCCTAATAAAAAATGGAACATCAAGGTAAATTTATGCTTTTTTGGAACATTTTCAAACCGTGTATGCTTGAATCCGTGTATAAGAAGGGCCGACTGTATGTGCATGTCTCCTTAATCAGCTGGCATGATCTACTTATGCAGAAGAATATGGCAAAGTCCTGAGCTGGATAACTAGAGTGTATATTTCACATTTCAGATATAGTCAGCCCTCCATATCCAGAGATTCTGCATTCATGGATTCAATGATCCATTGATTGAATATATATTTTTAAAAAATATCCAGAAAGCAAACTTTGATTTTGCCATTTTATATAAGAGACACTGTTTTATTATGCCATTATTTACAATGGGACTTGAGTATCCATGGATTTTGATATCTATGTAGAATTTTGGAACAAAAACCCAGCAAATACCAAAGGCCCACTGTACCATGTTTTCAATTTGTTATCCTGTGGAGAGCTTTGTGCAATTAGAAAGCTAGCATATCACAGAAAAAGGTTCTGTCTCTTGGTTTAGCTACATTGTTTTGGGATTACATTGTATGTTTGCACAATCTGAAATGACATAAACTCTTACATCACCTGAAGACCAATCTGGCTTAATTTGCTGCATATGAAGACTGAACCACCAGGCAATTGCATGATGGTGATGGTGATATTGCCTTTATTTACACCCTCTCTTTCATCCAAGATTGGGTCACAAGCTGCTTACAAATAAAAATGATTGCAGGATAGTTATAACATCACAAAGCATGGAAAGTCTCTCAAATTCTCACACAAAGCAGTCTTCTAATGATGTCTAACCATACTGTATGCATTTATACAAAAGGTATCAGTTATGTTGACAGAAGTATGTATGAAAAAAGATATGGGCTCTTGGTAGACTACGAGGTTGTACAAACAGTCCTGGAAGAGCTGAATTGGGGATGCGGCAGCCACATGCCACAGCCCAACCTAGTACAAATAGAAGCCGTGAAACACAGCTCCTATTTGTGCCCTAGAAGGGGCGCCATAAGGGTTGTGGCATGGCCATTTGAATGCTGTGCACAATGGACATCATCATGGTGCATCCTGTCTGGATGGGTGTAAACACTCAGCCCCAGTGCAACCCTAGAATCATACAATAATAGAGTTGGAAGAGACCACAAGGGCCATCCAGTCCAACCCCTGCCATGCAGGAACTCTCAACCAAAGCATCCCCGACAGATGGCCATCCAGCCTCTGTTTAAAGACTTCCAATGAAGGAGACTCCACTACACTCTGTCAAACAGTGTTTACTGTCAGGATGTTCCTCCAACAGTTCAGGCCCAGGCTGGCACAAAGTGTCAATCTGTCCAGGCTGTGTAACCAAAACAGAAGGCAACAGTGTCATGCAGCAGACAAAAGGTCTAGGCTGTATCAACCAAAATATAAAGTCCAGAGAAGGAACATAATGGTGCCATTCTACCCCCTATTAAATTTAATAGTATACTTAATTTGCAATCTAATCCTTTCTCCACAATATTTTGATTATCACTATAACACTATAACAGAAATTTTTATCCCTATTTGTTAGATTGGGAAATGGCACTGATCACCTGTTACTTGCCAGGGTCATAGAGAAGAGGGAAAAAAAAACTGTGGGTGAATTGGGTGGGGGCAATTTTGTGATCCAATAACCTATAAGGCACCAAACAAACTGCCAAAAATCATCCACAGAAAGAATGGCTAGTGTGGAGAAAACAGAAGTCCAGTTCTAGTTTTTTAGAAAATGGGGAAAGGGATATGTTAAACAGTGCAGGAAACCCCTGTACCCTATCTAAAAGGTGAATTGCTATTCCTATATGTTTCCAGGACAAAAAGTTCGCTTTCCTATAGGTCCAGGAAGGGGGCAATCTGGGAGGTTTGGAAAAGTTCAAGGCCATATAATTAGCTTTGGAGTATCAATGAGACTACAGGACTGCACTGGAGTCCCGAGATTTGAAGTTGTGGCACCAGAGCTCTCTGACAGAGAAGGCTAAATATCTCATGAAACAACTAGTCCCAAAATTCCACAACATGGAGCCATGGTAGTTACAGTAGTGTCAAACTGCATTATTTCTGCAGTACAGATTAGCCCACAGCCTCCCTGAGCCCACTAGGTGTATCTGAACAACACTGGCTCTCCATGTTTTGGAGATGTAAAATGAATTCATCAAACAAACAAACAAACAAACAAATGAAAAATAAAGAGAGTGATAGGGCAGAGCCAATCAATAAAACAAGAATCCCAGATCATATGTTTCATTTAGGCATATCCATTCTTCATGTACCTAATACTTCATTGATTTTGGCAATACTTGCAGTTTAATCTGAAAAACAGAAATTGAAATACTATTGACAGGAATCAAGTGAGCATTTTATTATTTTGTTTCTCATTCTTGAATATCAGAAGGAATGAATTATCAGAGTAGGAGGAAAAGACTAATCCATATATTTCTCATTACCCTGCAGAGAAAAACATTTGCTTGAATAATTGAATATGTTTAGTATCATAGATAGTAGTTAATCATATTTACTCACCTTTACTTTTACAATACTGGGAGACTTTTAGCCTGCATAAGATTTTACAGGGAATTTTGCAGAATACTGAAATGGATAAGAAGCCAATATATTTCAAAGATCCTTGACAAATTTACAAAAGATTAAAGAGTTCCACATTTAGACTGAATTTGATGCCTTTAGGTGCAATAGGTACCACTGATCACACCTTCGGTCTATTTTTAAAAAAACCAAGCTTTTTTTTTAGACCATAGGTGTGATTTTCGGTACCTATTTCACTTTAAGTGCCCATCATAACAGTTCCAACAGCCACACTCCCAAGGAAAATGCCCCCTTCCCAGAATTAAAACACAGTGAGGCAGATGAAGAAAGTGGCAGACCTGGCTCTCAGGACTTAGGGGCAGAATAGAGGAATGTGCCCATGCAGGAGATAAACAGAGGTACCTTCCAGCAACCACAACACAGGGATACAAACCAGGCAATACCTACCACAAGTGAAGGAAGATAAGAAAGAGTGAGTTTGTGTTAGAGCATATTTATAGAAAATACCCTGAAATCAGGCAACAGCTGGAGGTTCTACAAGATAAAACATAAATATCCTAGGTCTTTGCTGACAATGGACCCTTTCTGGAAAATGCAACCCATTTTGCTTTTGATGCTCAGCTCCAGTGCTTCCAAGTCTTTTGAACATGAACTGATCTTGCTATCGATACACATTTGGAAACAATACCTCAGTTGATTGCCTTCTCCTGTCTTGACACTGAGAACTCTCCATCCCAACTGCCATTGCCTTTTATTTGGAAAGAAAGAACTGACATTATCTGCTGAGCATTTAAATATACTCTTTATCCTCTTCCTCACTGCCATTTCCTTCTCCTTTCGTATCATGTCTTTTTAGATTGTAAGCCAAAGGGCAGGGAACTATTAAATTTACAATTTGTAAGGTAGGCTTACAGCTGAACATAAAACAAATAATGACCACAGAAGATCTACACAAATTCAACCTAGACGATAAAGGAATTAAAACAGTAAAATAATGCATTTGTCTTGAGTTGAACATTGATCCGAATGGGGGCTGCAGTCAAGAGATCAGAAGGAGCCTAGAAATTGAGAGGGCAGTTATGAAAGAACTAGAAAAAATCCTCAAATGTAAAGATATATAACTATGCATAAAAGTTTGAATTGTACAAGCCATTGTTTTCCCTGTTACCATATATGAATGCAAAAGATGGGAAATGGGGAAAGCAGATAAGAAAAAAAAATCAATTCATTCAAAATGTGATGCTGGAGAAGAGTGTTGATGATACCATGGAAAGCCAAAAAAAGAAACAAATAGGTTCTAGAACAGATCAACCCTAAATCTTTCTGGATGCCAAGAAGATAAAGCTTAGGTCATTGTACTTTTTTCTAATGAATCATAAGAAGGCATGACTCACTGAAAAAAACAAACAATGATGCTAGGAAAGTTGGAGGGATGTAGAAAGAGAGGAAGACCACATACTGGATGAATGGATTCTACCAAGGAGATCATGGATATGAATTTGGTAGGGAGTCTTGGAGATGTTTCATCCACAGAGTCACCATGAATCAAGTACGACTTGAAGGCAGTTGATAATAACAACAACAAAGCCACTCCCAGAGCCTTCTGTAGGGCATAAATACAATAAATAAACAAACACTAAATGCTCCACTGGAAGCTCTGGTAAGCCCAGGTGGAAGAAATCCAAAAATTCAAACAACTATAGTTTTTGTGGGGTTTTTGGGCTATGTGGCCATGTTCTATAAGAGTTTATTCCTGATGTTTCGCCAGCATCTGTGGCTGGCATCTTCAGAGAATGCTAACCTGGAAGAGAGTGGGTCAGGAATAGACATCAGGAATAAACTCTTATGGAACGTGGCCACATAGCCCAAAAAAAAACCCACAAAAAACTATGAATGCCAGCCATGAAAGCCTTCGATTTCACATTCAGACAACTGTTTTAATCCATATCAGCAAAACTGCTCTTGCACTTTTTCTATGCTAGTACCAGGTTGGATTATTTTTTTAAAATAATCCCTCCATAACTGTCATCTTTCGGCCTGTGAAGGAGAGAATAGGCTGGCCCAGCTCCACCAGGGCTGAAGAAAAAGAGTCCTCCCTCCAGTCCATCTGCCTAGGTCCAGGCCTCAGAGGGAGAGAAGAATTCTGGACCTGATCCCCTCTCCACTCACCATTCCCTTCTCCTTTTGTATCGTGTCTTTTTAGATTGTAAGCCTGGGGGCAGGGAACCGTCTATTATCCCCTCTGTTGTAAACTGCTCGGATTCCCAGTGATTGGGCGGCATGTAAATAAACCCTATTATTATTATTATTATTATTATTATTATTATTATTATTATTATTATTATTATTA